>NC_089202.1:29668190-29740690 GCF_963930695.1 Labrus bergylta
AATGAAAAATTCCAGACAGCAGTGATAAAAATGTTTACAGCCCGGTTCAGAAAGAACTGTTGTCTAAATAGCTAATGTCTTTATCAGGACACACTGTACAGGAGGTGAATGTTTTTATAACTCATTCATTAATCATCGTTCATCATCATCATAAGGGGCGTGGCTGACCTGACTGATTAGCAGGTGTGTTGTAGCTGTTTGTCAGGAGGCTAACGACCTGCCTCAGCTCCAGCTCTTTGTCTGGGGTTAGGTTGACCGAAACACAGGTTAAGACAGCATTTCCAATATGGTGACCGCCATCAATGGGCATCAGAAGCGCCCTCCAGTACCCAATGGGTGACATCAGTGAGGCTCCATCCATGTTTATTTATAATCTATGTTCCAAATATGGTCACATTGGAGGGTCCAAAAACCAACATCCTGAAGGCTGCAAGTAACAAACCAAAAGGATGACATCACAGGGATTAAATCCATCATTTATAAAGTCTATGAACAAATCAAAAGAACAACAATGCTTCTAAAAGACAAGAGACAAACCAGCAGATGACATGTGAACGCAGCCTGGCTGTGAGAAGCAGACATGGGGACATGGAGGGAGGGGTCCTGTGCATATGAATGGACTGTTGCTGTGCGATTGCATGGCTAGCTCGCAGCCCGGGGAGTCTGAGCCAAGCTCTAACACTCTTAATAATTTACCACGCAATTAACAATTTAAAGCAACTATACAGGAGAGTTTGTCAGCAAACTGGAGGGGGGGGGGGGGGGGTCACAGCTTTGCACCTCACGGAGGTTTTTCTGAAAAGCCGGCTGCCGTGCTCAATGGAGGTGCGTTTAAAAAAAACAGATTTTAGTCTTGCATTATTTAAAAAAAACGTGATTGTGGCTTAATTAAACATTAAACACAAGCTTTTTTCATATCTGTGTTGTGTGCTTACGGGCATTATGTTGTCCCCTTAAAGCGTGGAGAGGGTGGTGCTTTGACGGAAACCGCTGCGCTCCTCTCTCTATCACCGTGCTGCTCCTGAGTGGCAGATCTGCAGATTTATCTTGAATTTGTGTGATTAAGTGAAGAGTCCTCTCACATCGTTGTTGCAGCAGCTGCCGTGCACAAACTCCTTTTGTTTTTCTGCCTCGAATCTTTTTAAAACCCAAACCTAACGTTTAATCATTATTTTACATTTCTTTGAAGCCAGTCTTAGCTGCCACTTGGACAAAAGTATCAGAAAGCCGTATGAGCGTCCTACAGCTCCCCCCTGCCTTTCACACGTCTCTTAATCTGCTCGTCCAGATTTCATTTCCTATTTTAGAAACGTGTCGCTTTGAGCGTCTGCCTCTGGAAAGGAATGACGAGTCTAGTGCAATAGGTGAATTAACTAAAACGACCCAGTTTTTTGCTCAAAAGGCCGTTCTGCACTAAGATGATTTGAGGATTTCTCCTTTGATGACAAGGATTCCAGCATGTTTGCAGATTAGGGGGGATCATTTTTCAAAAATGCATCTCTCCGTTCTCTAAGGCGGTAATAATCCAAGATGTTCTTTTGACGCTTTTTAGCGATTTGATGAGTAAGATTGTGCTGGATTTGTTTTTTTGTTCTGCCTCGCTCTTTTTTTTTTTCTCTCCCCCTCTCCATCTCACTAAAACATGCAAACACTGGTTTGTTTTTAGATCTGCAGAGACCCACTGCTGTGATTCCTGCATGATCTCTCATGGTTAAACACTTTGCAGCACGTCTTCCTGCGCTGTGCAGATATGTAGTGTCGCACATTTAAGCTAAAGAGCTCTAAAATTCAAAACCACTGCAGTCAAAAAATAGTCTCTCGCTTCCCCCTCGTGGTGCCGTACTCAACCTCCATGGAGTGGGCCGTGAGTTTGTGAAGCACTCTGCTGGTACTTTAGTTTAATGTGTATTAGCTTCAGCTCCGCTAGCAGCTAGGGAGACATTTTATTTTCCAAACAGCTGACAAGCTCAGAATGCAATGAGAGTTATAAGGATCTATCAGACAGAGTTAACCCCGGGTCAATAAAACAATCTCTCTGATATCTTTTATTAGTGTAAGGTGAAATCTGTGATGTTGTGCTGTCAGTCTTGTAATCTTTGCATGCACATTTATCTGCTGGCTCAGGTGTAGTCCCTCCTTAATATTTGAAAAATAAAGGAGATAAGTGAAACACTAAAGCTGCTGCTGTGTGCTCCTCGTCTCTTCAGTCAGAGGTCAGAGGGTTTGATGTGAGAGTTGAGTGACTGCACCGGAGCGGAGGAGTTTGTCTTGTTCATGAGTTGACAGCCTGTCGTGTTGATTTGGCTGCGGATGAGTTTGTTTTGGGGGACTGAGTTGGAAGAGAGAGTCTAGTGACAAACAGACTGTGGAGAATCACACCCCAGCTTCTCCCTGGAGGACCTGCTGGCATCCTGCTCAGACCGACAAACACAGGAGGAGGAGGAGAGAAGACTTCTTTCTTTATCACAGAGGAGGGAGCGGCACTGAAAAGGTCTGCAAGTCGGCGCTCATTAATAATGGAGGAACGGCATTCAACATAAAGGGTCCTATCAGACACATGTGCAGCTGTCTTATCTCCCACATTATGTGGTTGTCATTTTGACCCCTAGCGTCCATGTTGTGTAATAGCAGATTAAATCGACCACATGTTAGCGCATGTGGAAGTGTTGGTCTTAACTTGAGGATGCAAAAAATGACATAGTATTCAGAGGTCACGCTCACTGTTAACGCCCACAGATAATATAAGTCATTCCAACGGGACCTTCTTTGATATGGTGCATTTTAGGTTTCCTGGCTGCTGGCTGAGGAAAAATACTGAAATATTCCACCTAGCTATGTAATTGTAAGTGTTTAAAGAGGACATATTATCCCCCCTCCTCCACCTTTTCAAACAGTCCCCTGTGGTCTAAATGAAACATGTGTTCTGTGCTTTGGTCAAAATATAACATGAATCAAGCACCAGAGGAGGTTTGTGACCCTGTATAAACCAGCTCTCTCAGAACGCTCCGTTTTGGTGTGTGTGTCTCTTTAAATGTAATGACCCCCCCCTCTGAGTTTTTCCCGTAGACATCACTCCTCTGTAGAGAGAATAAAAATGGCGGACCTGCGCTAAAGTTTTGCTCTAGGCTGGGGGTGGAGTCCATGGGTGGAGATATCAGGGCAGGGGAGGGGATTTTTGTTACCAGAATCCCACTGTGACATCACAAGGAGAGCACATTTGAAACAGAGCATTTTTCTCTGTGTTGTAAGACTTATGCAGACCACAAACAAAGGACTGGATGGGTTTATTTCACATGTTGTGGGTCAGTAGACTCTCAGGTTACCCAGATATATGTTCAGAAACACTGTTCAAGTGGATTTTTCATCTTATGTCCTTTAAATGAAGAATAAAAAAAGATCAAAAGGAGCTCGGTTTAGCAGATCCCCCTTTAATTGTAGGCTTTTAAAATGTGAAAGTGCATGGAGAGGTGGTACTGAAGCACTTCTGGATGTGGTCCGAGCAGGTAGTGAAGTTGGTCCTGCATTAGTGTGACACCTGGTGTTAATGTAGCGGTGAAGTGTGCCAAAAGTACCTGTAATGCATTGTTTGTTTTACTCCTGAGCCTCGGGGCATCTCACAGCAAACCGAAGCTCTAAAGTGTTTTTTTTTTTCCTCCTGTGTAATGGTTGTTTGAGCACTACCTGCTTCCATCAGCACACTCAGCCTCTCTTTCTAAATGAGTTTTTCTCTCGTTAAACATGTTTCACACCGCTCGCATTGGTGACAGCTTGTCTAAGTTATGAATCCAAATAAAAACTTTAAAAAGCATGTGGGCATCCATCTGCAGAAAATGTAAATGTAGCAAATCACTGCTTTGTCATTCCATTAAAAGCAGCTTAATGGTTACATGACAGGGGAATAAAAAAAAAGGAGTAATTCATACAACATCATTTCACACTTGCGTTGAAATGGAACACAGCATTTAGACACCAACGCACTGAATTTCTACATAACAATTTAAGACCATTCATCTGAATCGTAAGAAACTTTATGACTAGTTTTTTGGTCACTTTCACTGCATATTATTTTAAGATTTTCAGAATATAATATACAACATTATGTGGATATGATGACAAACTTGTGCAGGAAATGATGGAGTCGTTCCTGCAATGATTGAAACTGACTGCAATATAATCGATCAGGGCGAATACTGATAAAGGTGCATGGTCTTTAAATGTGTTTTTTAGTCTCTTGATTGGCTCAGATTGTTATTCTAAGTGTCTGTCAAACAGTCTGTTTCATTTCTGCAGGCTTAAAGGAGCTTTGTGTAACTCTGACACCTAGTCTTTAACGTGTAAAGTGGATGTGCGCGCAGGTCACCATGTGGTGGACTCTGAAGCTTCAGTGTTTATCCAGCTCTGCATGGGTCTGTAAACCTTTCTGTGTTCTAACCTCTCTCCATTTTTCAAAAGCATCTCCAATATTGATCCTAGTTTGAGCACGTTTCTGCTCGTGGAGCTTATTAGAAACATGCAGAGGCTTTTTAGGTCGGGTACAATCACTTCTATCTGAACCACTTCTCTTGGTTTGACCTGATAACTGCTCTCATCTGGCAAACCGAGGGGTGTCCAAAACGCCTGAGCATTCAGGACCAGAATCTAAAGTTAGAAGGAGGACATACTGGCTGCTGCATTGTTGTCAGAGAAGCCAGCACTTCAACATAGCATGTTTCCTTAACGTCTGATCAGATAGTAAGATACCTTTATCATTTAAATCAATAGATATCTTACTGATTGGTCCTTTAAAGAACATTTATGGGGTTTCCAAAACATCTTGAAGCTTTTTGTTATGAACCCCAAACTTTGTAAAAATGAGTTCCAGGTTAAAAAGTCCTGTGATTAACTATTATTAATGTTTATATCAGGTAAAACTGTAATCTAACCACAGACAGTTAAATGCTGTTTTACTCTCCTCCATGTTGCACTTTGCCCCAGAAAAAAATAAACAAGCACACCATCTTCTGACAGCTCCATCTGGTGTAGGAAAAAAGGTCACATGGTTCAGGTCGGCCTCCTTTAAAATAATCTAACAGATGACAGAGGAGAGAGTTCCTAATTAGCTCCCTGTCCTCCAAAAAAACACTACAAATACTTTGTTTTGGACTCCTTGTGTCAATATCTTGATAGAATAAGCTCTCTAACATGTAATGTCTGTCAGACTCATTGCATGTGTGTGTGATCACCTCCACGTCGGGTACACACCTCGTTGGAGGACACACGGCTTACAGCTCTGGACGCAGCGATTGGCTCATCCAGCCGTGGGCAACAACACCCCTCTGATTGGCCAGTCCTGCCAAAGGGTCAGGAGTTGCGATATCCAAGGTCGGCCTCAGACCCTTTTTTTTCTCCTCGTGGAGCTGATCAGGCTTTAGGAATATTCATTGACGTGGATTCTTTAAAGCCGGAGCCCTTCTCGAAGCCGCAGCTTTAATTGATATGATAATGAGGCAGGATTTAGACGCCGAACGTCCTTGCTTTTCTCTGCAAGAAATTCTTGTTTGAAGATTTATTTTCTTCCCTCGGGAGCGGGCGTCTGATAGGTGTCTGATCACGACGGACTGCGGACGTTGCTCACAATGAGATGTAAAATCAGCGGCAGGGACGTTTTGTGTGTTCTTTATTTATTTATCAGCAGTGACAAAGAGCCGCTAAAAGCACCGAAATAGAAACAGTAAAAGGTCATTCGATATTTAAAG
This sequence comes from Labrus bergylta, assembly GCF_963930695.1. Taxonomy (NCBI): domain Eukaryota; kingdom Metazoa; phylum Chordata; class Actinopteri; order Labriformes; family Labridae; genus Labrus; species Labrus bergylta. The sequence continues at coordinate 29,673,926 of NC_089202.1, forward strand.
AGATGTTTGCCTGTAATACTGCTGTCACTCACAGCCTGTACGACTCCGGATGTGGCACAAATGTCTTCAAGAAAACAGAATACATATCATGTTGCATCTTTCATTTTCAGTTTAACTTTTAAACATCATCATGCCAGATTCATAAATTTGTTGTGAAGACTTAAATGCTCCACCCGTGACAAGCTGGAGCAGATTTTTTCCGACCAGTGATCACCGAGGAGGCTCCACAGGGATCTGTACCCGTGTGTCGCTCTTTCAGTGTCTTGATGATGTTTTCCAATAAGAACAACTTGAAGGAGTTCGAGTGCAAACAAACCTCGACTGTGTTTAAGTGTCTGTGTCCTCTAACCAGATTTTTTTCCACTCGAAGATGCTCACGACCTCGGTCACAGAGCACTTCACCGCACTTGTTGTTGCTAGGTTACACATGTTAACCTCCATTAGCAGCTGTGGCTCAGTTGGTAGAGTCGGATGTGTTTTAACCATCAGTGTGTGAATGTGTAGGTTTAATCTGCGGTGTAAAAAGTAGCGCTTCGAGTAGTCAGAAATTTTACAATTTTAAAACGCTATACAAGCTCAAGTCCAGTAACCATTTACTTCCCTTGTTGATGATTGTTAGTTGTGTGTTAGATAGCTCATGACCCTTTTAGTCACAGAGAAAACGTGTAAGCAGTGTTGACAAAGCTGATATCAGAAGTCCCGCCCCTTCTCGATTTAGATTGGTTGGTGTGGGAGAAGTGACATTGGTGAGCGTGGCGCTGTTTCAAGAGGTAAAGTATTTGAAACTGAGAGCGATGTGAGCGCAGGGACAAATTCAACTCCCACCTGGGCGTGCCGCTGAAAACGCTGCACTGCATTAGTTTGGTAGTAAAAAAATTGGCGCTGCAAGTGCGAAAAGCGCCGCCTGTTAACACGGGCCCTGTGACAAAGAATTACATAAAAATAACGCCAATGTACGCAGCAGTATTTGAACAACTCCCATTTTCTGAAGCTTCTAAATGGAGTTTGGTGTCTTTGTAGAGAGTGAAACATGAAGGTCTATCTTTGTTAGGATGCTTTCTGTAATGTTGTCAGATGCATTTTGATCCATCAAGGACTTTGTTGCAGTCATTCTGTTTCACTGCTGCAGGCTAGAGCCATCTACTCGAACAATCCTGAGCAACTTAGTGTGGGCGTAACTGGATCCAGTGCATGTGCCCTAAAAGATTGCGTTTCTGATTTTTGAAGGATCTAGTTGAGCAATTACAAATTGTTTTCAACCTATTATTCACCAAAGTAAACCGTGCAACTTTCAGAGTAGATTTCTATAAAATGTCGCACTTTAGCACTAGTCTGTCAGACCAAAACAAAGGTCTCCCTCATCTCAGCACCTCCCCTCCTCCCCCACCCCTCATCAAGGTCAAGATTAATATTTCTTCTAATTTACAGCCAAAAGAGGGTTCAGTCTTGTCTTTTGGTCCTGTGACCAAACTTCAATTATGCCTCTACTAACAGCGTCCTGGCGTCAGCAGTGACGTCACTCTTCCCCACATAGCGGGGCGAGTAAGTGGAGAGGGAGGAGTTCACTGAGTCTCTAAGTGAAACATAAACAAGTGGAAGGGAGGAAGCGCCATCACGTCAGTGTGAACCAAGCTTCAGCCTCAGGTCTTGAAAAATTAGGCCAATGAGGAAGTGCAAAATCCTGCACTTTGTTGATTGTCCGCTTAAGTCCATTTTTTCAGCATAAATTAACATGTGGTGAAAAGTTAGGCTGAGACAGGATTTCCAGCATGGCGGCTGCTGATGATGAGCCTCCAGAGCCCCCTGCAGGGACAGACGGGTGACGCCACTCAGGCTTCCTCCATTAAAATGTACTCAACATTATGTTTAGGTAGGATATTTTAACTATCTGCTATAATTTAGTTTTAAATGAAGCACATTATTATTATATTTACCTTCAAGACCCCAAAAGATGAAAATATGGTCAACGCTTACAATAAAAAATATCTGAATCCCCCTCTAGAAGAGCGATATCTTCTATGCATTGAGTTTTGAAAGCTGTACAGTTCTCCCTTCACACTGCACAGTTGGTTTTCTTTGTGTACAAACAGGCTGAGCTGGTAAACACCAGCATGCTGTGTAAAGTCGACTGATGTCATTGCAGCAGATTTCTTGGTATTTAAGTTTTCCAAAGTTAAACATTTACTCGTCTTTGACATTTTGAACCACAAACACACAAAATCCCAGAGCAGGTCTGAACTTAAAATCTCCTTTTTTTTACCGGCAAGTCAATACCCCAGAAACAACATCTCTTCTTTAAGTTTGTACAGTATGTGTGTGTGTGAATGTGTGTGTGTGTGTGTGTGTGTATCCTGTCTGAGATGTAAATTGATAGCTCAGCTCTTGGTGTTGTTAATTGGTCCTCTAATTGGACCAATTCATTAGTTTGGACTGCATGGAGAGAAACCACGGCCGGCCTGGGAGCGCTCACTTACTGCACAACTCTAAATATATTCCCCCCTGTCTCCAGTCGACCATATTTAATGTGACACCGACACTTTATAGCAGATATAAACAAAACGGCCCAGGGGAATTATGCTGTAGCTTCTGTGCATAGAGGAGTGTTGGAGCAGATATGAGACGAGGAAGCCAAACAGAGCCATGTGTATGTGTGTTTTTTAAGTAGTGCATAAAGTAGGTCATGAATTTCAAAAGTGCAGATTACCATTCTCACTTTCGGTCCCATTAATCAACACTTCCACCATCGAGCACCACCAGAGAAAACAATGAATAAGAGCGTGTTACTTTAGAATTAATCTATTAATCAAATGGCGCATGAAGAAGTACCTGCGACACGGCGGCGGTGGCGGCGGCAGCGGCGGGACGGTATCCAGGGGGTTTGTGGGTAATGAGCAGAGTGTTTCCTCAGCCGACTTATCTGGGAGCTGCTGGCAGGTTTTGGTACGCTTTAAAAGAGTGGAGGCCTTGTTAAGGAGGAGGATGTTCATATAGTGACTCAAAGGAGTTCCTTAACCACGCTGTAAAAAGGGGAAAGTCAACATGTAGAATTTCAGGGCGTCATTAGGAACCGGAAATGTCCTCATGTGGTCCCGACAAAATGATGGAAAGTTCATTTAAATCTTTGTAACCTCATACTGCGCTGATTAGATTATTTTACTCTGCAAAAGAAAAGGTTCTCCAGTGCATGCATTGGTATTTCAGCTTTTTGTGACATTATTTATTATTCTGTCCAGTCTCAGAAGATGGCTGTTCTCCAATGAGTCTCTCAGGGGCGTGTCCAGCCTTTTTTTGGCTGGGGAGGGGCCCACCTGGGGAACTGAGTTAGGTAGGGTGGCATGAAGTTTGTTTGTTGGATTTTCATTTCTTTACCTTTTCTAAACCGACTTTTATGATATGTACTTATGAGTAACACAATTACTCTTCAGGGACTCAAAAACAAATGTGTTTTTGCAAAGTCACAATTTAAAGGTCACATATTCTCCTCCATTTCAACTAGTTTAAATAAGTCTTAGCCCCCCCTAAATCATGTGTGTGAAGTTTCTTGTTCTAAATCCACTCTGATCCTGTATTTGATCATGCCTATAAACCCCTCTATTTCAGCCCTGCTCAGAACAGGCTGTTTCTGTGTCTGTACCTTTAAATATGTAAATGAGCTGTGTCTGACCACGCCCTCTCTCTGATATCTTTCCTTGTACTGTAGTAACTCATGATCGAGCAGAAGAACTGAAGATGTTTGCATTGTAGCACAAGAGTGGCACCATTTAGCACCATTTAGCCCCGCCCCCCAAAAAAACCCTGAACCTTGAAGTGAAGGAAAACGTTCTGACCGTCTAAATCCATAACTCAGTCAAACGCTCTCAGTCTGTTCACGTTTCAGCGACTTTTCTTTCCAACACATAAAGTGTGTTTGGAGACCCATTTGTGATACACAGTCTTTACGAACACTTAAATCAGGTTCAGGTTCTGTTGGAAAGTTTTGAACCTCATTACGACTCGCTCTGTCTCAGAATCTGCAGCCACAGAAAGAGAGAGAGAGAAAGAGAGAGAGAGAGAGAGTGTTTTAAAGGTGGAGGGAGACGGACCCATCAGAGGCAGAGTAAATGATGGCCATGTTTAAACTGCTAATTATAGACCTCGGTATCTTCAGAGCAGCCTGCAGAAGGAAGAAGCCGCTCCTCGGCTCACCCTAAAGCCTCATTAAAGCATCAGAAAGACAATCTGATTCTATCACGCAGACACAGAAAGAGAGAGCGAGGGAGAGAGAGAGAGAGAGAGAGAGAGAGAGGGGACTTTATTTAGAAAAAGGTCACCAAGTTTGTCTGGGCTCCACGTTTTTAATAAGACTGCATGTGCTAATCGTGGAGTTTGCAGTAACTCTGTTCTTAACCAAACTAAAACAAACCCCAGAACATGAAGTCATCATATCCTGTCTCAATTGGCTCGGTTGGTGGAGCCGGCGCCCCGTGTACAGCGGCTTCAGTCCTCGCCACTGATTGCAGGTTCAACTCCGGACTCTGAAGCTGTTTGGTGCACGACATCCAGGTCTCTCTCTCCACACATTCCCTCTCCATCTCCAGCTGCAAATAAACCCAACGGCCCAAAAATGATCTTTGCATCGACTCAGGTTCTTTTATAAATCTTCATTAGAAAAATGTTCAGGTCGTTTCTGATTTAAAGGCACTTAAATCCGATGTGGTTTTAAGTATTTAAAATAGTTTTCCTGCTTTTTATCAGTTTATCAAACTAGTCCAGGACTGAGTGCTAGATGAGTGTGTCCTGGTCTACATCATACCTGTGTATCAGTGTGTTTAGTCCTGGTCTACATCGTACCTGTGTATCAGTGTGTTTAGTCCTGGTCTACATCGTACCTGTGTATCAGTGTGTTTAGTCCTGGTCTACATCGTACCTGTGTGTCAGTGTGTTTAGTCCTGGTCTACATCGTACCTGTGTGTCAGTGTGTTTAGTCCTGGTCTACATCGTACCTGTGTATCAGTGTGTTTAGTCCTGGTCTACATCGTACCTGTGTACCTGTGTATCGGTGTGTTTAGTCCTGGTCTACATCGTACCTGTGTATCAGTGTGTTTAGTCCTGGTCTACATCGTACCTGTGTGTCAGTGTGTTTAGTCCTGGTCTACATCGTACCTGTGTATCGGTGTGTTTAGTCCTGGTCTACATCGTACCTGTGTATCAGTGTGTTTAGTCCTGGTCTACATCGTACCTGTGTGTCAGTGTGTTTAGTCCTGGTCTACATCGTACCTGTGTATCAGTGTGTTTAGTCCTGGTCTACATCGTACCTGTGTATCGGTGTGTTTAGTCCTGGTCTACATCGTACCTGTGTATCGGTGTTTAGTCCTGGTCTACATCGTACCTGTGTATCGGTGTGTTTAGTCCTGGTCTACATCGTACCTGTGTATCGGTGTGTTTAGTCCTGGTCTACATCGTACCTGTGTATCGGTGTTTAGTCCTGGTCTACATCGTACCTGTGTATCGGTGTTTAGTCCTGGTCTACATCGTACCTGTGTATCGGTGTTTAGTCCTGGTCTACATCGTACCTGTGTATCGGTGTTTAGTCCTGGTCTACATCGTACCTGTGTATCGGTGTGTTTAGTCCTGGTCTACATCGTACCTGTGTATCGGTGTGTTTAGTCCTGGTCTACATCGTACCTGTGTATCGGTGATTAGTCCTGGTCTACATCGTACCTGTGCATCAGTGTGTTTAGTCCTGGTCTACATCGTACCTGTGTATCAGTGTGTTTAGTCCTGGTCTACATCGTACCTGTGTGTCAGTGTGTTTAGTCCTGGTCTACATCATACCTGTGTATCAGTGTGTTTAGTCCTGGTCTACATCGTACCTGTGTATCAGTGTGTTTAGTCCTGGTCTACATCGTACCTGTGTATCAGTGTGTTTAGTCCTGGTCTACATCGTACCTGTCAAAGGGCGTCATGTTATTTTTAGAGGGGGGGCAGAGAAACAATCAGAGACGTACTCGATGCACTTTGTTTCACTCTGCATTAATAATGAGGACTACTGTGCTTGATTGCGATGTTGTTGGTGAGGGACTGAGGCTCCTTCTGATCTTCACATCAGGACGTTCTTCAAAGCGAGCGTCTACCTCTGTGTACGCGGGTCAAAGGAACCCACTGACAGGCTCTACCTTCCCCACAGGCACCGCTGAGAGTTTGAGTCAAAGCTGATGAAGCTGACTCCCCCCCGCCAGGAGTGCTAGCTCACATGCTAATAAGCAGCTAAACACGGTGTTTCTACAGGCAGTCACACTCCTGTTTCTTCAGCCTGCAGATAGCATTGATCAGTGCGTGTGTGGTGCTGATGTTTTTAATCGACTCAGAGAGAGAGAGAGAGAGAGAGAGAGAGAGCGAGAGAGAGAGAGAGTCTGCTGAGAGAGGAAGAGAGAGAGAGAGAGAGAGAGAGAGATAGAGAGGGAGAGAAAGAGTCTGCTGAGAGAGGAAGAGAGAGAGAGAGAGAGAGAGAGAGAGAGAAAGAGTCTGCTGAGAGAGGAGAGTAAGAGCCCAGGGGCCTCGGCCAGAGATGAACACACCACAGGGAGAACGCTCCGGATGGAGAACGGACAAAATCAGGACAAAACCAAACCAGCTCCAGGAGGACCGATGTGTTTCTTTATAGGAACTCGAGAAGTGGGACGTCCCAGAACTTCAGTCCAACTGCCTCTTTTCATGACGTCTGGTTGGTATTCTATGAAAAAAACAAGAAAACATAAAGATTTGCCTTATGTAAATTTTTATACAAGGCCGACAATGTTCTTTATTTTCCTTCCTGTTAGCTGTGGCTCAGTAGGTAGAGTCGGTCGCCTCGGGAAGGTCAGGGGTTCGATCCCCCACTCCTGCAGATACATGTCCGATGACCCCAAGTTGCTTCTTCTGCTACATCGGCTTATGAATGTGATTAGTTACTTCTGATGGACTCTTTACTCAGCAGCCTCTACCATCAGTGTGTGAATGTGTAGGTGTGACCTGCGGTGTAAAAGCACTTTGAGTAGTCAGAAGACTAGAAAAGAACGACACAAGCTCGAGTCCATTTACCATATCCTGTGTCAATACAAACAATGAATTCTGGGTATTTAAAATCTATAAAGTTTTATCTGTGTTGAACAAGTTCACCGTCATGAAAGAGATAGCTCAACGTTGAATTCACAAAGACAAAACTGAAGAAAGTTCAACATAATTTTTTTGCATTTTTAATTTCACTTGGAAATGGAAAGAGTAAATAAATAGTCTAAAGAGATTGATAAAGATGTAAATTGTTTTATTGTCACATCGAGGATATAACTTTTGACACAGAGCTGTTTAGGACTTTTTAAAAGTGAAATGAGACGTTCAAAGGCGTCGTGGTGTCCTGAAGATTTACTGTGGATATAAGGAGATGCTGCTGTGGCTTACATTGTCCCAGAAGGAATAAAATAGCCAACCATTAATGCAAGTAAAAAAATAAAAATGTGTTGATTTCGGACATTTATTGCATTGTGATTAACACAACAGCCCTATAGAGAACAAACCATATGACGTATTTTTGTAGGCCAACCTGGAAGTAGCATCACCATGGGGTATAACGAGAATTCTCCTCTGGGATGTTTTCATTGGATTTTGGATCATTGCAGAAAATAATCTCTGTGGTAAACACACGTTTCTGAAGCGTAGGCGTTTTGTTCAGCAGGATAATCTTCACAGATGAACGCCATTTTTATGATGTTTGAAGCGTTAATGTGGCCGACAGAAGTAAGAAGCTAACGTTATGCTATAAGCTAACTACACCACGGTGGGATGATTGTGACATCACTAGCGTTATGCTTCAGACGATCTCCGATAAACTAATCCACGTAGCTTAATAAATAGTTTACTAACATAATATTCACCTGAACCTAAAGATTAAACCTACAGGAGACATCTCCGACTAGTGAGAGAGTTCCCGCCCTCTGTGTCCGGCGTGATGACCTTTAATGTCCCCGACAACCACTGTAGTCATATTTAGCCACTTGTTAGCAACCGCCTTTTTAAAGACTTCAAAATTCACATGTGGAGGTGTTACCTAACGTAGTTTATGTGGTCTAACAAAACACCAACATCTCTTCAGCTTGTGTTAACCACAGACCTTATTTCAGGCGTCTAACCACAAACACATTCAAAATCCCCGTTGACTTTTAGACATTAGACCCCATGGCGCTCAAATGCTAACTTACTTCCGGGTTTTAGGACTCATTCCTGTGGCGCTGTATAGTCTTGATGCCTGCTGAAGATCTAATTACCTCCAGGATGATAATAAAGTTAAAGTTGTAAAAGAGTTGGGTCATTGAATGATGTGACTGTGAGATTATACAGTTTAGGGACTTCTGTTTATTTGTTAGAAATATGCTCCTAAACGTAGATTGTTTCTTCTTGTTGTCGTGAGGAGCCACACACCTGAGGGGTCACCACTCATTAGGAATCTGCACTGGGATTGGTTTATCCAGCGAGTGAGTGTTTCACACAAGCAGCAGCCACGAGCTCCTCCGTCTGAAGTGAAGATGAGTTGGATCCGCTCGCGGGAGGTGTGAGAATGTTTGAGCTGGTGTCGACAGCCGAGTGGCGGGTGACCGACGGCCCGATGTTCTGTCACGTCTGAGGTGCCGATAACGCAAAAAAAAGAGGTTTTTCTCCCTCTCACAGAGACTCTTTGAGGTTTGTTTTTTGTCATTTAATTTGTAGCTGGAACCTGGAGATGTTACATGGGGAGCAAAGATGAATGTGTGGATATTCTCTGGAGGATCGAGCTGGTTTTTTATTTGTGAGCTCTTTCTCTCGGGAGAGGTAGAGACCCGGGATCGAAGACTTGCTTTTGTCTGTGTTTGCGACAGAGTGAGAAGACAGTTGAATAAATAAATTATCCACGGGGACAGTCAAAAAAAACCCTCACTTGGCTCATTTCTGTGAGGAATTATCCCCGGGCGAGTACTCTCTGACATCTAATGTGGCTCCTAAAATGTCAGATAAGGCAGTGCGGGGTATTCTGGGGACATTAGCTTGACATTAACACTAATGATGTTGGAATGTGGATACAAGCTGACATCTAGCACTCTTCCCAAATGCCTCATTCTTCTGCTGTTGTTTGCCCGAGCCAAAATGGCCCAAACATTTCATAATGTGCCGTTTTCCCCTCTTTAAATGCAGCCTCATGGTGAATATTCACACCGACCACACACAGCACGCCTTCCCACGCTCACTCAAACCAACAGAATACTCAGATCTGAGTTTCCGCCTGAGTGCTTTTAAATAAATGTGTGTCCAGTTACCTCTGGGAGCGGATATCTACCTGAACACCTGTTTAGTGAAGACTCTGTTTTCCTCAAAACAACAGGACGGAGAATCCCTCCTCCACGCCGTCTGCTCGTGCTTATTTACATTTCACAGAGCGGAGTTTGAAGCACAGAGATGGAGTGAAAAAAGTACAAACTGCATCCGATATTTACAGCCAATTATGAGCCCGCAAAAGCTCCCCTCCATCACGCGTGCCCCTTCTGCATCATAAACCGCCACTGCAGGTGATTGAGTGCTGTGGGGACCGAGTGATTATGCTAATCATTAGCTTACTCCAGCCTGGACAGGTGTTTGATCATCACACAGACAAAAGGGAAAAAGATCTGCTGCAGCCTCTGTCTCAGCCTCATCATCGCAGCTCCGACAGAAACAGGAAGTTAAGCATTTAAAGCTTTAAAAGTGTCTGAGTAACGTCTTATATAGCGGCGCGCCATAACAGCCGATCTCAAATATTAGAAAAAACGCAGGACACAGACCTGAATAATAATAATAATATAAAGGTGCAGATCAATTGAAGGGTGTAACTTTTTAGTTCACTGTCCAGTAGAGGATGCATTTTAATTTAGCTGTTGTCTAATTCTCCTGTTCATACCATACACCAGGAGTTCCCAAACTTTTCACCTCATGACCTCCAAAATAAGGGTAGCCAGAGACATGGCAACCCCAATGTACCTGGAGGACTTTAGAGTGTATAACTGTGCACACAGCTGTATACTGTCCTTGCAATGAGTTGCTTATCTTCAGAGCCAGACAGTTAGCGAACAAGTGTAAGTCCCCCAAAGAATTGCAAGGCGTAACTTTTCTCGTTATTTATTATAGAATTCACAGTGTTTCCGTTCTTATTCACTTTATTTCTTTCTTGTAAAACTGCAATAAAGCACAAACTGCAAAGTACATTAGAGACTAACAAACAGAAAATAGGGCACAAGAAACAATTAGCTAACCTAACATGCTTAGTCATGCTGCTAGCTTACTGCTTTGCTAACTTATCAATTTATTAAAATCTAATCGTCTAAAAAAACAACTTAAAAACGTACATTCTGCCCCTGTACGCCAAAGAACACAAAATAATACTTACGGACAATTAGTGTCCAAGGCAACAATGTGGAAGAAACTGCTGTCTGCACTCTCCACAGCACTTAAAGGTCTCACATGCTCATACGACTCAGTTCACTTAAACAACCAGGAGGGGGCAGTGTAAAAACAAAACTTAACTCAAACAATATTAAATGTCCTCCACAAAGGGCACAACAAGCTGCGCACTGATAGGCCTAAACACTGGCAACACAAAAGAACAAAACATCGTGTTGACGTCGTCATGTAATTTGCTGAACAAGCCGTTTAGCGCCCTCTGCAGACTCATCCTGGGATTACACCAACATATGTTTATGTCCTGATTTGAAACTTTGCCCACGTTTACTCTGGGCATCCAGCGTTGTAGCACTAAATGAGAGATTTAAAATGGGGATCAGCAGAAAAGGTCAAAGTTAAAGGGCGACACCAGACTATCTATGATTTGTTTCGCAATACAAGAAAATGTTTAGTAGTCTAAGCAGGAGTGTGTGTTCTGAACGCCCGTCATCAACATCCACCTTACAGCATGAGGTTGTGTTAGAAGACGTTTAGACTCGTTGACATCATAAAAGTTACCTTTGAACACGTCAGGCAGCCGATGTGTTTCCTGTAAGACGTGATAAAAAACATTTAAGTGTTTCATTCAGAGAGGTCTGTAAATGTCTTCACTGAGGCCTGAGTTTACAAAAAAAAGAAGTAAAACACTTCACAAATATGTGTAAAAATATGGTAATATATCACATTTCTCCATTTCAATATTTCTGCAAACCAAACGCACGCTCGCAGGAGCCAAAATCATTTGGAGCGTCTGAGGCTGAACAGTTGTCTGAGGAAGCCGTTTTGAATGCTAAACATGGCGGCATGTGACAATAAGCCTTCTGTCTCGTCCGTCTCTGTCGCCTGCTCTGATTCGCCGGGGGTTAATACCCGAGCACAGCTTTGATATTATTGCTTTCCTCTCGGCACCTTTAATCAAGGACTGTGTAGGACAGGCATGAAAACCCTGGACGCTGAGAGCGTCATCACAATAATAAGTCATCCCAAACAACCTTGACTTTACTCGCCTGTGAGGAAAACCTTTTTGATTTGAGGATTCTTTTAGCACCGTTCACACAGATGAGATTCTGATCTGACTGTAAAAAACTCGGCCGGTGGGATTGGAGCAATTTCAGGATACAAACGCTTATGAGATGATAAACAGACAAAAGTTTTTGGTGGAAAGTGTTCAGAAACCCACCCGCTCTGATGGCCACAAATCTCCAGCTGAATGTCTTCCTCCTTATGCCTTCATGAAGAGCCTTTTTCTGCCTCGCATGTAGCGTGACGGCGTGCTCTCTGTGCTCCTCCGCAGGTCCACAAAAGCCCCCGTGGTGCGAGGATGGCACGCATTCAAGCCGATCGCTGAAGGTGAATGACTTTTACTTGAGAGAATCTCAACCTGAAAGCCACAACAACAAAGCCTGCAGCAACTTTTATTTAGTGGGCATGTGAGGAGACGGGGAGAGAACTATTTGGCAGATTCAAGGTTAGATTTCACAGAGAAAAAAAACAACCTCCTCGGAGAACAGAAGTGGCTCTGGAGTTTGTCCAAAGTAGCATCTCTGCCATCTGGTCACAGCCGTCTGACAGTGATTATGAACACACACACCAAATGGAAGCTTCTCCTTCATGTGTTTCAGAGCAGCACTGCGTTTTTTTTTTTAACCCAGAGTATAGAACAGTCTGTCTGCACTATTTCTCATCATGAAAGTGTAAACTGACATGAATCATTTGGAAAAGAAGACTTAGCATTTCTTACACTTGATTAAAAGTTAGTGCACAGATTTTTTTTTTGCGCTCCAAGGGAAATATTCTCCCTGTGTTCAAAATGTCAAATATTGATGCTTATTTAAAGACACATCAGCTAAAATCGAACGCTGTGCCCTTCATATTTTACCTTCCTTAAATCCATCAAGCTGTGGACAGAATGTAATCGACTCAGCTTTATATATTAGAATACACCATCAACTGCATATATATACAAGTGGACAGCGTTCCTCAGCTGCCTTCCTTTGAAGCCAGAATATCGTCATGACGGGTTCTGTCATTTTGCACCAGAGTGTGGTCAGGAGGGATCGTCTGAAGGGGTCAGGGATGCAATTCTTGTGTTGTTTTAAAGCAGACACTCACAGATATCTGCAGAGTCGCTTTGCACCTTTAAGAGAAAGCTAAAGACCCAACTCTTTATGAACACCTACACACTTAATGATAGGGATGATGATGATATTTAGGATGGTTGTGATGCTAATTAGAACTCCCAAGCAGCAGCTGTCCATGTTGTTGTTGTTGATGATATATTCACTTTACTTAATATATATAATTTTAAAAAGTGCTTTGCCTCTGGTCACTTCCTGTCAGCACCTGTGTGTCCGATCAGACTTAAATCTGTTTGTTTGCACTTGCTGTCTTTGTTTCCTCCTCTCTAGATCCTTGCTTGTGTTGTTCTTACTCTCTGGTGTACGTCGCTTTCGACTGAAGCGTCTGCTAGGAGAATCGTAGAATTGTAAATATATAAGTTCAAAGACTCTTCAGTTAGTGTTTGTTACGTTTCTCTCGTTATTTCTGCTGTACCCGGCTTCAAACAGCAAACAGAGCTGTCAGTCACAGCATCATATACCTTTTACTAGCATCACATAAACAACTAAAAATAAACTTTTTTGAGCCAATCTAATGAAAGAATCATTTGTTGGAAAAAAATAACTCTACTCTCCATCTCTCCCTTGACTCTACCGGAGATTGTTCTTCCTTTAAAGGCTTTATATGTGATTTTTCACACTTAAATGTAATATAAATCAAGTATATCCTCTGAAAATAACTCTGTGAGTCATGACTGTCTACAATGGGTGTAACACCCGAGTCCCACTGTCTGTGATGTTTTCAGAGTTTTCAGAGTCCTATCTTCAGTTTGTTTACATCGCCAGGACGGCCGGCTGACTCCTCCCCTCGTGTATAAAAGTTGTTTAATTGAGGGACTAGAGAAAAGAAGAATAACATACTGTACTCACTGCTTAACTGTGTTTCTAGATCACGCTCATTTCAGGTAAATTTACATGCAGTGTGAAGATACCAGCATAATAAAGATCGCTAGCATTAGCATGCTAACACAACAATGCAGCGCGAGTTGTTTTGGTTTCATGCTGGTGCTCAAGGGCGACACCTGCTGGATCAAAAAATCGCATATAAAGCCTTTAAATGTTGATTTTTGCTACGATACCTGTGGTTTTAAAGAACACCTAAGCATACTCGTTAATGAGAGAAAACCTGCGCTTTAATTGTGTCAAAGTTTACAACTCCAGGTTAGGGAGCGAGCTCACAGGAGTGACGGCAGCGTCTGTCCTTACACTTTGACCTGAGTGTGTGCGGGTACTTATGAAGCGTTGAGAAGCAGTTATTAACAAGATGATCTCACATGAATCTCTGACAAAACACCGGTCACAGGAAGTCAAGAAAATTTAATTTTTTCGAGTCGCACTTACACTGACCACAGCGGGTCAGTGGTACGTCCAATCAGCTGGAACCCAGAATCGATCAATCCTGCTCTATCATTGAGCCCTGCATGTCATCATTTGTTACCCTTCCTCATACAGACTTTACTGCATGTGTTCACTTCGCCCTGAGTAGAGTGTGTTTATGTGTGTGTATGTGTGTGTCTGGCCACTCAGCATTTTTCCAGCACATCCTTCACCATCCTGAAGCAGCAGAACAATAAGTGTCTGCTCTGTCCTCACGAGTGTGACAGGGATTTACTCAGTTTGCCAGAAGTCATCATCAGCAAAACGAAGAGGACAGAGCTGCATGGTAGGAGACATATTGTGTGACACTGTGAGATGTCTTATTAGATATAGTGTGTGTGTTCAGTGTGTGTGTGTCAGAGGAGAAATATCTGGCCCGTGTGTTATCCTTGTCAGCAGCCCCTTGAGGCTAAATGTACGAGTTGTGTGCCTCCGCCGCCGCCTCCATTGTGTGTCTCTTTAAAAGCCTCTCTTGTGATCTTTTATATTCTATTGGCCCCGTGATGAATAGGCTGCAAATAGACGGGCGAGAGAAGCATCCGTTTATCATAATCACTCTGAAAATAACACGGGAGATCCATAACAATGTTGGCCCCGCATCTGCAACAATCAGGCCCAGGAATTGAAGAGAGGTGTCACGCTGAGACAAGAATTGTGTCTGTGTAATGATTAAATTCACACAAACAAAGAAAAAAAATTGACTCAGCCTTGAGAGATGCAGAGATGAATCATTTTAAAACAAAGTAGCTAAACAGCCAAAGAGTGACTGCGGTGTGATCTATCATCGAACGTGCTTCAAACTCTCGAGAGCTTCCCGTTTTACAATGTCGACACAAATTTAACATTTCTACAATTAAAATCAAGGCTGCGTCGAGTTTTGATGTCTCTTCTGCTCTACATGTAATTCTAACCTGCTGAAGAAGTGCTTAATGAAGATGTGTAACACAGAAAGTCTGATGTCCTGTTAGCAGACCCTCAGAGCATCAACACTCATCACATGCACAAAAAACAGCCCTCATAGAAAAACAGCAACTACACTTTGTTTCTCTTTAAAGGCACCAGACTTCATTGACAGAAACGACATTTTAATCTTGCAAAACGTGGAAGTTGTTGTTATATTCTGCATCTGTCAGTTTGTTTGCATCCTTGTGTGGCTTTGCTAAAATTACAGTTTCTACAATGGAGTCTGGTTACTTTGGAGTGAGTTATATCGAGTGTTTTTAAACCAGTGCTCTAACCTCAGGACCCACCACCAACGCCTTCATGAAATTCATGACCCAAAGTTCGGATATTTTCTTTCAACCAATCAGATTTATTGAATTAAAAATGGTATGAAACATGTGCCGCTTAATAGACTTTTTGTCACATTTTTTGTTCCAGTCACATGCTCGCGATCCACTGAAAACATCTCTGCGACCAACTTTTGGGTCCCGTACAAGTGGCAACCTCCGGTCTTGAAAAATGTAGTCCATGCGGAGGTGCAAAATCCTGCAGTTCGTCGAGTGTCCACTAGAGTCTGGCTGCAGGAACACAGGAAGTCACATACACACAACATGCAAAAAAGCCGTTTTTACAGCATAAATCAACCATAATAAATCCACAGTTACACGTGTAGCTGACATGATTGACAGGTGGGCGTGATATAATGGTTCATGAAGAGGCTTAAAACCCGCCTCAGCTCCAGCTCTCAGTCTGTCGTTAGTTTGACTGAAAGTTAGACTGAGACAGGATTTCCAACATGGCGGCTGCTGCTGATGAGCCTCCAGAGCCCCCTGCAGTAACAGATGGCTGACATCACTCAGGCTTCAAATATTCATATTTACAGTCTCTGTCCCGACCCACCAGTTGAGAACCAGTGTATTATACCATTACCTCATATATCAGACATATTTTGGGGGGTTTAAGGCTGATAAATGGATTAATTATCCAACACTTCCATATTTATGCAGCCATTTCCATCACTGTGCACCAGGGGCTTCTCTCAGAGACACATCCATAACGGGTAAACCAAAGGTAACTCTATCTGTGGTCGGATCCTCAGGGAGGTGTCAGGCAGGCAGGCGGCAAGTTTATAAAAACCCAACAAAGCCACAGTGAGAGAAATGATCTAAGTGTAGAGCTCTACAGTAAATCAAGAGACAGCAACGAGAGAAAAGAGGATGCTGGGAGTGCTTCACTCTAATATTTATGAATTGTCCTTTTGTTGAGGCAGAGCCGGGAGAGACAGGCAGGAATGCAACATCCGTCCCCCCAGAGCTGGAAGCTATTTGAATGTTGAAAAATGCATGAGAGTTTTTATTGATAGGAACACAGATCGCCCTTTGATGGATGGCGTCTGATACCTCAACACAAACATGAGGGAGGGGGGCTGCTGCTTATGTGTTTACTGTCATTAAGGCTTTATTTATAATGCTCCGACTGAGCGCGTGGGCGAGTGTGTGTCTGTCTGCGAGAAGGTCATCAATAAGAATGGAAACTTGAGCGGAAATGAGAAATTACTCTGAACAGATTTTTTTTTGTATTGTGTAGTATACTCCTACACAGAAACTTAACCGCCCTGCAGTCATGGCGAGAGAAAAACTCACATTTTGTAAATCCTCTTCACTCAGTTTAGTAATGAAGTTTAATCACTTAAAAAAAAAAAAAAAAACAGCGTACAGGGATAATGACTAAAACTGAAGCATGTAGTATAAAGAGCTTCGGGGGCGTGTGGCTGCCAGTCAATAGTGATGGATGGTCAAACAAGCGACTTCCTTTTCTGTCATTCAAGAAGATGGAGGTTCATATTGAACATTACAGATAAGCCTGCTGTTACCAGAGAAGGCATGACGCCATCATTCACTTCAGGGGGTTGCCGAGGTCAGACTAAACGTTATTAGCACGATCCGGCAGATCTAGGGTTTTGGGACCAGATAGCCCTCAAAATTGATCAACAGTTGCGGCCACATCTGGGACGTCTCACGACCTCCTGACAGAAAGTTTCTTTCTGCCTTCTCCGATGTGTTCTGTTGACTCACTCCAGTTGACCAATGAGAGCACAGAGAGCAAAAGTCAAGAGCATAAACAAACAAAATTGCGAGGTGGAGTTATAAGAGAAGGAAAAGTTTGGAGAGCTCCGGCAACAACAGCTGTGTCTTCTTTTTCGGGTGTCGTCTAGCCCCGCCCCTCTTTCCTTTCAACATCCTGTGCCACCATCATGTAGTCCGTCATGCATGTCGGCTTGAGTCAGGGCATGAATCTGTGGCTCTGGGAACACCTAATCTGACACTGTGACCATCAAAACAGATGAAAAGATTGTGTAGTCTGACTTGGCATAAATTGCCAAAATGACCCCGTTTGACTCGAGCAGCAAACTGCTAAAGTCAGATTTTTAAGTTTCGCTGACCAAGCGTCTGTACTTGACGAGTTGCTTCGATCCTGTCTTTGTCGTAGCCTTCATTAGTTACATCTTTAACCTCCCTCCTCCGTTGTTTTCTTCTTCCTTCCCTTTTTCCCCCGAAGTAAACCGACCAACGTCTACTTAACTGGACTTCATTCTGCGGATTGAAATGATCACGGTAAGTCCTCCAGAGTCTGTGATGAGAGTCACGTCCCTAGCAACAGTCTGCTTTCCTTAGTAGCAGTTCGTTCCTTTGACCAACGCTGGGATGCATTATTAGCCAATCAGAATCAAGTATGTAACACAGCCGTGTCAGTTATTTTATTGGCCCCTTGACTGATCATTTAATTGTCTGAAGGCAAGACTTGTGGAATGAAGAGGTTAATTTTGAAGTTGTGGAAAATGTTCATCTTGTATGCTTTGGCTTCACTCGAACACAAACTGCATGGATCACAAACTTGTGACCTCTGACCTGCTGGGTCAAAAGTCATCCTGAATCAAACCTTCATATAATAACAATCCTCCTGAGACAAGGGAGGAAGGGGGGGGACAGAAGAGAGGGAAGATGAGGAAATATTTCATCCTCTGCCGTTGCTAAGCAGCAGTCACCCAACCATGGCCGCTCTGACAGGTGGGCCACTCCTTGAATACCATCAGCGGGTTGAAGATGGAGCTGTGAGGGTGTCCGGGACTCACCTCACACAGAAGTGAGTGGTGGTTTATGATAGACTTTTAAAAAATCAAACATTATTTTTTTGCCTCTTGGTGGAATTATCTTCCTCCATATATGTTTTCCTGCCATGTTGAATTCACAGATTTATTTCCCTCTAAACCATTAATCCAGTAATCCTCAGAATTATCATGCTTAATCTCCGGCAAACTGTGACTATAAGATCACCAGATAGTGATTCTTAACCGCTTACAGAATAATTAAATGCTCTCTTATGCTGTATGTTGTGCAAATAAATCAGGAAAGTCTGCTCTTTAAACTTTCTAACTGTGCATTTTCAAAATAAGATCCATAAAGGGGAAAAACACACCTCTGTCTCCATCAAGGCTTTTACGCTCACAGGTTTGTGATTTTAAACAACTGAACTTGGGAGTATTGAAACAGGTTTCTGGAGCCCAAAGATGGTGGTCGCCATTATGAAAATGCTGTTTTGAACTAACTTAAGGTCTACCTTGTAACATGCAAAGTGGTAAAGGTGAGGGATATAAAGGGAAATGTGAAGTATGTTGGATGAGGTACTTGTGCCCCATACCTTAACAATGCATTTTTTGTTATGGGATACTGATAGCCTCTGCTAACATTTCACTTTATGGTAGCACTTTTCGTCAGGGCAGCACATTTCGACAGAACACCGGCACCTGTAGGTTTCTGGCAAATACAGTCAATAAATCTTTATTTAAACTGTTCGAATTCATAACAAATGTTATCTGAGGATACTTTACAAAAGAGCAGGTAAAATACGTTACTCGTTGCTATATTATCTACAAAGACCCAACATTAATGCAGCATGAGCACAGTAACAGTGGCAAGAAAAAAACTTCCTTTAAGTACAATAAAGTGTAAAGTGTGTCCCAATAAAGACTGTTCAGACCAACATCTTTTTTTTTCAAACCAGTCTGCAAACATGTTTATTTCTGCTGTAAGGTACTAGATACTGCAGGATTTTGCACTTCCGCATTGGCTTCATTTTTCAACATCAGAGGTTGCTGCTTGCTTTAGACCGAGTTTTTGTTGGTCTGCTGCCTTAAAAGGAACATATTGTGAAAAAATCCACTTGTACAGTGTTTTTGAACATATATTTTGGTAAGCTGAGTGTCTACTGACTCACAAAATGTGAAATAAGCCCATCCAGTCCTTTGTATTTAGTCTTCATAAGTCCTACAACACAGAGAAAAATGCTCTCCTTGTGATGTCACAGTGGGATTCCGGTAAAAAGAAACTCTCCCCTCCCCTGATATCCCCACCTATGGACTCCACCCCCAGCCTAGAGCAAAACTTTTGCGCAGGTCCGTCATTTTTTTTTCTTGCAAGCAAAGGAGTGACGTCTACCTTCTGTGGAGGCTTATTGCATTTAAAGAGACACACACACCAAAACGGAGCGTTCAGAGAGAGCTGGTTTATACAGGGTCACAAACCTCCTCTGGTGCTTGATTCATGTTATATTTTGACCAAAGCACAGCACAGATGTTTCATTTAGACCACAGGGGACTGTTTGAAAAGGTGGAGAAGGGGGAGAATATGTCCTCTTTAAAACATTTAAAAACCAGCTGCTGCAATGTTTATAAAATAGTGATGACACTCAGATGAGCCGTGCATGTGCAGCTTTGCACCAGGTTTAACTTATGGCCCTAAACCTTCTTCTGCATGGCATTGATTGCTTTTCACTACTTTGCATTCTTAAGGACTTAATACTTTAACTTGCTAGTGAGAATATATTGTAGCCAGCAGCTGTTTCAGTATAAACCAGCAGAGCCCTTAAACCCCCCTGCAGCTGTGTGTTTACCGGTGGCGGTGCAGGTGGGAGAGCAGCACACAGCACAAAGTTTGATTTGATATTTGTTAGTGAAAACATGAGGGATGAGTTCTGCTCAGCCAGAGCACTCTGTATTGATTAAGCTCAGTTTGATTGCAGGATACATAAGTTTTAATTAATCATCGGGGTAATCAAAATGGCAGAGATATGCAGGGCTCACAGCAGACGTTTGGGACCAATCGGAGGCACTATTGATTAACAACTTTTGCCTTTCTCCTCCAAAGAGACACTCCTGCCGATGGAGGCTGAGAGATTGACCTTTCAGTCCCAAACAAATCTTTTTTCTTTTTATCTGTTGCACACACACACACACACACACACACACACACACACACACACACACACACACACACACACACACACAGATCTACTTTCTAGCTCTCCCTGACACGCACACACATAAACCCTCTGCCCTCTCTCTCTATAAAAAGAAGCACCTGTGGTCATTTAACCTTTTAGATTACAGACATATTAAAGTGTCACTGTTTTCTTAGGAATGTCAAATTAGTTTTATTACCAAGGATGGAGCAGAGGCTTAGCCTACAATTTAAACTGTACTTAAAGTGGTTTACCACTGTGCCGCCATTTTTTTCATAATTGAATGTCTTAAGTTTTTTTGGGCAGGGGTCACAAAGTGAATTGATCGATTGATACAGGGACTGCTTTAAGTTGGTTTGAATCCTATTTATCAGATCGATCTCAGTTTGTACATGTTAATGATAACTCCTGTATGCATACCAAAGTTAGCCATGGAGTGCCACAGGGTTCAGTGCTTGGACCGATTCTCTTTACATTATGAGATGTAAAGAAAACACTTATGTTATGAGAAAACACTCCATACAGTTTCATTGTTATGCAGATGATACTCAGCTTTATGTATCAATGAAACCCGATGGCACCAGTCAGTTATGTAAGCTAGAAACGTGCCTTAAGGACGTTAGGACCTTTTTTCTACTTAACTCAGACAAGACTGAATTATTGTGCTAGGCCCTAAAAACCTCAGAGAGACTTTTTCTAGTGATTTGACTGTCCTTAATGACATCAGCCTGGCATCTAGCACCACTGTTAGGAATCTAGGAGTTCTATTTGATCAAGACATGTCCTTTGACTCTCACAGCAAGCAAATTTCAAGAACAGCCTATTTTCACCTTGGTAATATATCCAAGATCAGACATAATCCTGTCCCAAAATGATGCCGAAAAACTAGTTCATGCATTTGTTGCAGATTGTAAATATTCAACATGTTTAATATTTTGATTTAAGATTTGCTTTTGTTTTTTTGCCTTTATTGGATAGGACAGTGGACAGAGTAGGAAACCAGGTTGAGAGAGGGGGAATACATGCTTGAAAGGAGGCACAGGTCGGACTCGAACCCGGACCGCCTGCTTGAGGACTATAGCCTCCATATATGGGGCATGACCTAACTATACTAGGCCACCTGCACCCAAATATTTTGATCTAAAATCAGGGTCGCTCTGACATTCTTCCAATCGGATCGAATCCTTCTTAACACACCTCACACCACCAAAATCTGGCAAGATCCTTAGAAACTATAGGAATGTCAGAAGGGGGAGCCCGGTCCAAAATGGTCCCAGTTCTCTTCACAGTAAATAAAGAATTTTATTTAGTTCAGTAGGATTTAAGATTAAGCTTTGACAAACAAAATGATTCTTATATTTATAAATATTTCTTAAACATAACAACATGTACTGTTTGTTTTTATTTTTGGAGCAGGAAACAGAAAGAATGAACTTTGCAACTTCAAAATAAAAGCTCTGTATGTTTGAGTTTCAGCCACAAAAAACTTGAAATAAAGGAACTGTTTTTGCTGTGACAGAAGCTAACCGAGCTAGTGTTGCTAACATCCACGTCTCTGTTTACCCCGCCCCCAATGGTCCCAATTGTCTTGTAGTGTGTACCCACTTAAGAGAAAACTTTTAGAAAGAAAAATACTGCATCATCTATTTCATAACACAGGTGCAGAGGATGATAATGTGTCCATCAAAAAAACATACAGCCAAACTCCCCCCCATTGTCTTACTTGCAAACATACTTTTATTGGCAACGTCTCAGACCTTCAACAAGAAAACTGTTTGTTAAAAGGAGCAGGACATCTCAAATAGCAAGTGACTACAAGCCTGCAGCTGCAGAATTTGGGTTTGGTGCGTTTTGGCACCCACCAAATGTCTCTGAGTGCAACTGTCCTAAGACATTGACAATGTGTATTTGTGGACAAGCAGAGGGTGCAAAGCGGTTTTGAGAAGCACCAAGAACCATGTGGACTGATCAGTTCAGTTTTGACCTTCAATTGTTTTCCTGCTTTTGTTTACATGTGCAGTCCGGGATTATTTGTGTCAGTTCAATTGGTTCAAAGCCAAACAGAAATGATGTTTTTTTTAACATTCAAAATCCCCACGTTGCGTCCATCAGTTTCAGGTTTGTGGAAGATTTTTACTCGAAGCCACAAATTGTTGCTGTAAATATTTCAAATAGGTCAAACTAACTTTTTTTATGAGAACAAATTGGCAGATGCATCATGACACAGGGCGCAGAGTTAATTTCCCCTGCTTTAGGATGAAACACAAACGCTGCCAAGTCGTGTCTGGATGTGTGTGGAGCGTTTGTCTGTGTGTAACCACATGGCAGCTAAACAAACACAAACACTGAGGGGCAAACTGCCGCGCCACATATCTGCTATCAAAATATTCCCATGAACTGAACGAGGGGAAGTACCTGCGCGGGGAACACATTTCCTGTGACACCCGTTTACATCTTGGCACAGTTTATCAGGAGGTGAGATAACGGGGGAGGCGATGAGCCGGGGGTGAGACTGAGTGGTGATGACAGAGGGAAACAAACATATTTCCCGGCTCACTGTGACTGCCACACTCTGATTGCCAGGTTTACATGATAGAGTTATTCTGCAGTTAATGAAAGTGTTCGGGAAGATGCTCGTCTGCACTATGAACTGACTTGTCGCTGGCACAAATTTAATACAGAGACAATCCTATCATCTCCATAAAATGAGTATCATATTATCAAAATATTAAGTGCAAGCTAAGATGATGATGTCATTTGAATAAAGGTAGAATGTGAGTCGCTCAATAACAGAATAAATAAAGTAAATCAAAAACATAAAAGGTTTGACTGATTGACCAGAGACCGACATTCTGATTTATTCAAGCTAAATGTTGTGTATTGCAAATAGTGTCTCTTCTAAAGACTGTATAAGATGGTGCATGTTGTTTACATTATGATGTCATAAAATGTATTTGTGGACTTCTGTTTTGAAGCCTCCAGTTTCTAGGTTGACTGAAAGTTAGTTTGAAAGTTATTTCCAATATGGCGACCGCCACCGATGGGCTTCAAAGGTCTGCTGCAGAAACCATTTGATGACCTCACAGAGGCCATGTCCATGTTTGTATACAGTCTACGGTTTGCAGACTTTTTGAGTTGCCCCCTGCTGGGCAAGGAAACAATGCAGATATTTGGCGCCACTAATTGGCGCCAAGCTAATTGACTATGAGTCATACAGCATTAGAATCGATCTAATAAGAGTCTTGTAGAACTTTTTGGTTTTAAGCCATTCCTGGAAAAAGATCAAAACCATCGGTTACAAATCCTGGATTTTTCTTTTTCAGGTTTCTATATCCTGTTTGGTTATTGGAATATAACTGCAGCTGTCTTTGGAGTTAGTGTTTACTCAGAAGATGCATTTTTTTAAATAATCCACCTTCTTATATAAGAGACACACACCTCCATTCTTTCTGTATTATCTGCCTGTGATTTTATCTCAGCTGTGCTGGCAGCAGGCGTCAGTGCAGACCCTTCTCCTCTCCTCTCATAGCCCATATTTTTCCCCTGACTTCCTGCCGAGCGCTTTCAGAGTGCAGGGGAGGCTGTCAGCTTCAAAAACAGCCAGTCTGACCTGAAAACTATGAAGAATGACTTTCATTCAGCTGCCCTCCTGTGCTCCAACCACTTCCCCCCACCCCCCCAGTCCCACCCATCAACACCATCAACAGCAACACACTCTGAGTGTCTCTCTGCCGTCTGAAAGCATCACACTTATATTCCATTTGTTCCTGATTAGAATAACTAGCTGTCTGTGAAGTTCAAAGTTAGTACAAACACAATGGAATCAGAATATTTTTTTTCGAAACAAAACCTCCCTAGAAATAATCCTGAATGCAGACCCTGGGGTGCACCCCCCCTCTTCCTCCTCAGTACAAAGTGGGGAGAAATAGTGGCTATAATACAAACAATAAATACATAATTAGGACACAATGTTTGAAGTACTCTCTTCAGATCTGGAAGCTTACTGCTTAATGCATTCCTGGGTCTAGGTGTCTGCTGATGGAGCTGCCTCCCCCCCCCCCCCCCCCCCCTCCTCTTTTCCGTACCTCATTTCTCCCCCAGAGCTGTCAGATTTACTTCCAATTAACGTATATCTGTTCCAGTCCAACGACTCAACACAAGCACTGCTGCCGCCGTTGCTCCTGCTCCCTGCTTACAACTTCTCAAACTCCTCTGCTGTTGCTATGGAGCCTGTCTGCTTCCCCGAGAGCGGCTGATTGCCTGAATGTTGTTCGGCACTCTGCTGGAAAATAGAGAAGGCTGTTTTTTTTCAAACGCTGGAAACAAGCAGTGCACGTTCAAATATTCAGAGTTGCACACATTGCTGAGCTTCTCGGTGTTGTGATGCTGCCATGGTGGAATGGGACAAACAAGGAGTGTATAAAACACAGACGTATAGCCTCAACACTGGTTTCTGAAGAAGCCCAACAAGGGCGGTCGCCATATTGGAAATGCTATCTCAACCAAACTTTAGATTAATCTGGAAAGAGGCAAAGAGGTGGAGCTGAAGTGGGCCTTGAGCCTCCTGGAAAAAGAGCTAAGACACACCTGCCAGACAACACGGCAGCTAGGTGGACAAAAACTTCTTTGGTGTCTTGCTGTCAAAATGGACATGGGATAGGGATAACAATGAACATTTTTAAAGCCCTGTACATTTTGTATGTACTCTACTCTTCACTTTTTGTATAAATTAAAAGCACGCTATTCCCTCTTTGGTGATATCTGAAGGTAGATGACAACATGACATATACTATACATAGACCTCTGGATCATGTGCAGGAGGCCTAGGCCACACCCCTAACCCTCTGCCAATTGAGGAGCTATAGGAACAAACCACCAACCTTAGATGCCAACCAACACCAACATGATTAAGAGAGGACAAACCCAAGCACTAAGGCCCGCCCACAGCCAACCCAATACTCATAACCCGGGTTCAACAAAAGAGTTCCTGTATAAATGGCATTCTAACACAGTCTCAGTCATCAAACAATCAAGCAGCAACTTCAAAGCCAAAAGCTACAGTTCCTCAAGTCTCCACTAGAGGCTTTTTCCAAAGGTGACTCAAACTAGACTTAGACTTAGACTTTCTTTGTCATTCAAATTGTATCTTACAACAAACTAGACTAGAGAAAAGAAATAGATGTAGCCAGCCTCCACCATCGGACTGTGTCCCCACAACCACCGCCGTCCTCATTCATTCATGTCTTGCTCCGACCTCCACCTCAGTGGCAAGGAAGTGTGGACAACAGGAACGCAAGGAATACAAAAGAGAAATCCTTCCTGCATATTATCCCATATGCTCTTTTGTAAAGCGTCTCCAGATAACACTTGTTGATTGATTGATTGATTGCTGTAGGGGGCCATGGTCCTCGTCTTTATGTGGAAGGTTTACACAGGCTGGCAAAGGTTTGTCATCTTTGTGTTTCTGTTTTTGCCAGGAGTTTAAAAAAGAATAAAGCCGACTGAAGTGTCGTCTGAGTTTACAGATGTTCTGGATGATGACGTTTGAAGATTTGGGGGCAAATGCTGCGACTAAGAGGCTTCAGACGGCTTGTCCATGACAGCACCATGATGTCACAGTCAGCCGTCCACATTAAAAGTTACAGAGTAGATGTGTGAAGAATGAAAAATGAAAGCTTAAAGAAAAGTTCAGGCTTCGTCCTTCTTCCCCATATTTACAAAACTTACCAACAGCTTCAGAGAGAAGTCAAGCTTGTTGGATAATCTGTTTTTGGAAAATCACAAACTCCTTCATGTGAACGACAGCAGCCGACTCCAGTCCGAGAGACGTTTGGCTTTTTCTTTGTACATTTATACAAGACAGATTCATAAGGTTTATCTTTAAATCTCTGTCTTGTAGAGGGTATAGAAAATCTCACCCTCTATTAACAATGAAAGCTCATGGCTAGACATTTGTATCTTGCAGTGATTGTCAATACATCATTAGTTAGAATTTTTACATATTTATTTGATAAACCTACTAAAAATGATTTGTAAATCTATGGTATTCAAGGACGTAAAGGGTTTAATATAATAACATTAGAGGAGCAATCAGTAAGATATCTACTGAATGAGATGAATAACCTTACTATATGATCAGACATTGAAGAAAAATCCACTTTTAGTGTTTCTGAACATATATTTGGGTAACCTGAGTGTCTACCGACCCACAAAATGTGAAATAAACCCATCCAGTCCTTTGTTTGTGGTCTGCATAAGTCAAAAATGCTTCATTTCAAATGTGCTCTCCTTGTGATGTCACAGTGGGATTCTGGTAAAAAAAAAAAAATCCCCTCCCCTCCCCTGGTATCTCCACCCATGGACTCCACCCCCAGCCTAGAACAAAACTTTTGCGCAGGTCTGCCATTTTTATTCTCGCTACAGAGGAGTGATGTATACCGGGAAAACTAAGGGGCGGGGTTCATTGCATTTAAAGAGACACACACACCAAAACGGAACGTTCTGAGAGGAAGCCTCGCAGGGGGTCATGGCTTGTTTGTACAGACAATTTTGACCAATGCAAAGTGTCTTTTTTGAATGTCAGCCAAATAAAATAACCCTTCAGTCTTTGATTTAAAACTCTAGATCCTTTAACAATGACTGTATCGAGTCCACAGAAGAGTGATAAACGGTGCACTTTGAATGGAGGAGGTTGGATTGTCAGTAAAACGGTTGTGTAATCACTGCTGGTAACTGTGGCTCTGTGCAGACAAAGGAGTCTTTCCAATCTCCTCTAAACTAATACATCATTCATTTCAAATGCAAGAGCTTCATTTCATAATCCTCCTCATATTCCTTTCAGCATCCATCCTCCATATCTGCGGCAGCAAAAGGGGGGGGTGATTTGAATTAATCAATTAAAATTCTAAAATGATAAATTTGATTTTGCTTGCTTATCATAATTAAACATTCCCCTTGTCAATACCGTCTTGCACTCACATTGTGTTAGTCGTTTAGTGGCGTTTGGAATTATTATTGAACCCCAAATTAATCTGCTGAGACTGCAGCGGGTGGATGTGCATGATGTACTGTGCAGGTCTCCAGCTCTGCAGCGAGGGACTGTTGTCAGGAAGAACAAAAAGGAGTTAAACAGAGGACGGGAAATGTGGGAATGCAAATGCACCCCGAGCATATTAATGACATCACCTGTGATGTTTAATTCATTTTACACTGAGACTCACCGGTGTGTGCAGCATGGCAGAAAAACCATATAAAAAAATAATGAATCTAAATGCACCAACACTTAATGAAAAGAATCATATTCAATTTGTCAGCAAGTTGTCTAGTTTTCAAGTCTTTATGACAAAGTGAGAATCAAACTGGAAGCTCGATGTGTCAGGTATGTGAATTAAGGTACATCAACGTTTAATGTGTAAATGCATGTGTTGTGTATTACTGTGCTCTTCAGAGGATGTTTCTATGAATAATGTATTTTTATATTTTGGTAATTAAAGATAGAGTCAGTAGCTTTTTTTGAAAATAAAGAAAAAGAATATAGACTTTTTACAAAATCTATGTTGCTTATTCATCCCTTCTGGGCCTCCGAACATGTGTGGTGGTGACTGTGTCTGCAGAGACTCTGTCCTCTGATTGGATTTAAATGTTTTGATTTGTTTCTGGGCGGGGGGAGCTGGTGATTCCTCCGGCCAATGACAGCGCACAGGTGAGTTTAGGAGTGGATACAAAAGATGATTCATACAGGAATATGACAAACGTGGCAAAATATAAGAAAATATAATCACAGTGAGGTGAAACTATAGACTGTAAATATTAATGTTTGAAGCCTGAGTGACGTCAGCCATCTGTTCCTGCAGGGGGCTCTGGAGGCTCATCGGCAGCAGCCATCATGTTGGACATAATTTCTGCTGTAAAAAACAGCTTTTTTGCCAGTCTTTTGTATGTGACTTCCGGTGTTCCTGGAGCCCGCCTCTAGTGGACACTCAATGAACTGCAGGATTTTTGCACTTCCGCATTGACTTCATTTTTCAAGACTGGAGGTTGCCGCTTGGGGGAAACGCCTTGCGGACACAGCCCGTTCTAAAACGATGTTGAACCTTGTGTTTTCTTTCACCAGGGGATGTGGAGTTGGTCTGCATCCTGTTAGACAGGCAGGTGAAAAACGCCAGCGGTTAGCATATGTTAGCGTGCGGTAGGGTTAGGGTGAATAAATCCTTTCAATGGGAGCTCCCTGGTGTGCCGATCTTCTTGTCTCGTTCTGCCAGTTTGTTTCAGGTCCAGCACTCACAGTTTGAAGAAAGCAACGTTCTTATAAAAAAAGCTTTGGAGACATCAGTATACTTTTACTAAGCTGTAAATAATAATAAGCCCTCTCTGTAGATCTCAACCATCCGTCTGACTCGTGGTTAATAAATCAGTCCGCCCTCACTGTGTTTGTTTCTATCTGCAACACTTCAACAATCCTGAAAAAAAGAAACGTTAAGGATGCAGGAGAATGCATCTTAATGAGTCTCATGTGTAAGTGCATGAATGCGTTTTGGAGACTGCGATGCCCGTTGCCATGGTTTCAGGTGTGACAGCATGGTGATTTGCAGGTAGTGGGAGTGAGTGAAGCCTTGGTTGCAGTCTCGCATCGCAGGAAGGTGCTTGGCATTTGAAGGGCAGGAATAATTCAGGCTACATGAGTGGAAATTGGAAACCTAAGAGACTGTGAACATTACTGTCTGTCTTTGTGTCAAAGCTGGCCCACTAAGCACTCAGACGTGTTGTTCAACCGGCTTTTATTGCTTTTTTTTCATTCTTGGGACAGGAGGTTATGTGAGACCGTTGCATGTTTTCAGTTTGTTTCTGTAGATTAAAACAGAAAAACACAAGATTTGTGTTCTTAATATAAATGTTCACTGTTGTCTTTGTATCTTTCACATTCTCTTGTGTTTGTGTATTTGAGTTTGAAGTGTCTTAAAGGCTACATACCTATAACCACTAAAGAAATAAGTCTTTTCCCAATAAGACTCTTTCTAAGAAACTCTTTGTTCTTTGCAGTCGACAGAAGGGAAATGGCCTCTTGACAATTTACTTGGAGCATATTGACACAATCTGCCGGCTACTTTCCCTTTCTCTACCACTCACCCTGCAGGCTTGTACTGTCCTTAATTCCCAAGACCCACTATTATCGAGACATCAAGCAGATACCCTCAGTGCTTGATTCGCAAAAGGATTGCACTGTTTCTGTCTCTCCCTAACCTGCACATTAAGCAGAAACACAGCTCCTAATTCTCAAAGCACACACAGGGTTAAATGCACAATGAACTGCACCGCAGAGCAAAACGCGCCTCTGTGCTCCAGTGCAGTATTTAAATGAGACAATATACAATTGGCCTCTTTTTTTAAACCAGTGACCCTTAACATCTTATTAAACAACACGAGCACGTAGAGCCACGCGTAGTTTCAGTGGAAAAAGTATCGTCTGGTGAGAGTAGGTGGTAACTGCGCCACAGCATTTATAAGGGATGTCATTGTGCAAACTTTGCAGTGATCAGGAAAACAAATTATCCTTTGCATGACTTCAAAAATTAAATGATCTGTAAAGAAAAGTCTGTACATTACTGTTATTAATATAATAAGAGGTTCAACTCCCTGCAAACTTTGTCCAGTTTTTTGTTTTTTGCAAATATATTTATTGCTTTTATAAACATATAAAATACAGACTAAACAAAAAACAACAAAAAAAACCCCAAAAACTCTAGAGCACGTCTATTGCAATAGCAGCCATGATCACATTAAGGCCTTATCTTAAGCGTTCTCCAAATTTATTAAGGGTTGCTCTGCATCACTGAGAGTTTAAAAAAAAAAAATCTGGATCACCTGCTTTGGCTGGACTGAATTAGAAAGAAGACTTTGTTTTAAATATTGATCTTCTTGATATTCATATGTATTGATGGGGTTTTAAATCAAACTGGTCAGAAGTGTCCCCTCCCGTCTGCCTTTTTTTCGGCCGATTCCACATGCTGAATCAACGTCTCGATTAGAAGGACCTATAATACGAGTGGTGAGCGACAGCGGTGTGAAAATGGTCTTCTCGTATCATAACAACGGACCACCGCCCCCTGCTGGCATGGAGTGTTATGTCCTCTCAGAACGTATGTGGTGATTGGCTGTCGGCTGTAGTCTTTGCGGTGCGTTCAAGTGCAACTTTTTGGCCATGACAAAAGGCCACTAGTTATTTGCGGTCTACTTGTGTGTCAGGGCCTTAATTCTTTGATAAAGATACTAGCTCAGGTTAAAATGCATTTTGGTTACAGTTTAAAGTGTTGCTCCAGTTTTGTAGCAAGTAAGCTAGTACAAAAATAAACCCTTTACTAAACCCTGTTGTGTAGCGTTATTCCTACCTGGTTAAACGTTGCTGGTTGCTGGTTATCCAGATGAAGTTGCATTACTTTTTAAATCAGAGCAACCCTCCCCATCGCCTCTCTCCTCCAGCGCTTTGATCTGACGTTCTCTGTATACATCAATACAAACACAATGTCTTATGGAATGAATTCCTCCTTTCTTGTTATGAGCGCTCTCTCTCCAGTGTAATTATTTCATCCAGTTATCACAGCGGTGAAGACCAGCTCCTATTATGAGCCTCATTGATCTGCAGAGGAGACAATATGTGCTGGATTACTGATGGCGTCTGCAGTCTATTCAAATCAAGACGCTGATGCTCTGCTGCGAACACAACACTCAGCACAGTCAGGTAATGTTTGTACGGCAGGAGACATAACACCCGGTGACAACACATAATCCTCCCTCCTCTCATTTTCTTCTTTTCTGTCAAACTCTGATTAGCTGAATTTATTTTCTATGATAGAAGAAGAAGAAGAGTGAGCGTGTTGTTCCACTTTTCTGAGCTCAATAAAAAGCTTTGTGTGCAAATAAAGCTGCAAGGTTCTCAGGTTTTTATTATAGTATTAGAAGTGTGATCATCAGACGGAGCTCAAGAGGGAATCATCATTTTGTAGATAAAAATACTGAACATAGGGATAAATGCAGCACTCGTAGTTTGTGTCCTCCTAAGTTATTGATGACTAATGTTTATCACAAAACAGAAGAAGAATCCCTGACTGTTATTTAATCAATATCCTGTTTTGTTTCTCCTGGTTTTACAGTTACAATAAAACAATACAGTCCAGCCTGTTTAAAACACACATGTAGTTTCAGTGAAGTCACCCGATGGTACCTGAAGAGGAGCTTTAAAGCCCATCGAAGGCGGTTGCCTTATTTAAAATACTGTCTCAGCCCTTCTAAGATAAGAAAAGATTAACCTTTTTTCATCCCACAACAGAGTAATGTAGTGTTATAGCAGCAAAGAGCAAGGATAAAGAAAAAAAGAGCACACAGTGCTCAATTAAATAAAACAATAAAAATAGTTCAGTTGTTCTTTAAGTCAATATAGTAACAGAAGAAGAGGCGGAGCTGAGGCAGGCCTTAAAGCAACAATATGTAATCCCCCCCCCAGAATAGTTGTTTCAAAGTTGATCGAATGTGGAACATTAACGTTCAAGAGGGTGAGACCCCTTTATCGCCTGTTTACTGCACTAAGAACTGTAACCTTCATTTTGCAAAAAAATGCATACAGCTTTACAGCACTCATTCACACAGCAGCCTTCAGTTACAAAGCAGCCCATCTCTGTTCTGTTTGATTCAAGGGCTGAGGCCAAGAGGAAGAGGACGGTGAAGGATAAAAGTAAGAAGAAATAAAGAGAGAGTGACAGAGCAAGAAGATGGACTAGAGGAAAGATTGGACAGGCTTCTACACGTCGACGAGAGCTTTGTGAAACAGGAACGCAGAGCTGGCCAGAGACTCTGTTTGTCAACAAGCAAGGCAGGCACACCAGTAAGGGGACCCCTGAGGGCTCACAAACTTAAAGCAAAGCAGTGGCTCAAAATATGCAAACTTCGCAATGACAGTAGGAAACCTCCCTAAGCTGCAGAAAATCATTCAACCTAAGTTATGTCTCAGGCTTTATTAGTAAATAAATCCAATTTAAGCCCAAAAATCGTCTCTTATCTCGAGTTAGACCTGACAAATCTATCTCAGCTAGCATGATAAATGACCCTCTCCAATGTAGCCACTTAGCAACGGTCTATAGACATCGTGGTAACAGTTGAATACACATACACAGCATGCAGACAGTTTGCGAACATTGAGCTGTAGAGTCAGATTTGTGCAAAATCTGGTTAATATTTCTGTTACTCAGTCGTCATGGTTCTTTGGCTTCTCACGACGCCACCCTCTGTTTGTCTACACGTACGAGTGTCCCCATCTCTGGTCTAAGAAATCCAACAGTCTAAATCAATAATAAAAAGGTCAAATTACTAAAGGAAACATTGATGTGGTTAAATCCAGTTTTTCTCTGAACAGTGTCTGTTTCTGTTTTGACCATGATGATGATAATCACAGTTTTTGGCGTTTCTCTTATTTTCATTCCTGCTCATCATGTCATTCTGTCTTTATTGTATCATCAGGCCTGTGCAGCGTTTCTCCCCCTCCTCTGCAGGCTTGTTGTGCGGGTGTGTCTGCTGCCTCCACACCGTGCCATTAAGACAAGGCGGCATCACCGAGGTGACGACTGTAATTTTCCCCCTACCTCTCTCTGTTTGCACTCTCCGACACTCAGCGGCTGAAAATTGCAGTTGGAACACAATGATGTGATGTGACTACTGATGCCCCCACAGCCTCCCTGAACCAGGACTCCTGCTGAGTGTCTCAGACGGGTGAGGAGGGAGGATGAGTCCTGCTCTGAAATCTTCTACAGGCTGCACAAACCTGACCTTGTGTTTCTCTGTGTATCAGTTTGCATATCAGTAAGTTACCAATACTTGAACGTTTAATATCTGAGATAAATGAATACACATGAGCAAGAAGTTGCTACAGATATTTACAGACTATGTTCTTGGAGAAAAATATTTATTTAACCCTAAAACGACTATGAAGCCTCTTCATCTTCTTTTTTTTACAGGACAGGGAGCTCCAGCTTTCTAAATTAGTAACTGGTTAAAAGAACATTAAAAAGATCTGTATGTACCCTTTGCACTGTTATAATGGTAAAATATGGGTCAGTTACAAGTAAAAGAACTGGTGTAAGGATAGTACTTAAAGGTCCAATCAGTGAG
Source organism: Labrus bergylta (assembly GCF_963930695.1). Taxonomy (NCBI): domain Eukaryota; kingdom Metazoa; phylum Chordata; class Actinopteri; order Labriformes; family Labridae; genus Labrus; species Labrus bergylta. Next base: position 29,707,273 of record NC_089202.1, read on the forward strand.
ATGTGTAGAGAGTGAAATGATAAAGTGACCTTACTATATGATCAGACATTAAGGAAACATGCAGCAGCCAGTATGTCCTCCTTCTAACTTTAGATTCTGGTCCTGAATGCTCTGGATTTGTTTGGACCAGAGAAAGTAAGGCGGTTTTAAGGCGACCCCCAACACACGACCGTTTTGGACGCCCCTCGGTTTGTCAGATATGAGAGCAGTTATCAGGTCAACAGGTGTTGCAGCGATGGAAGCGGGCAAGAGAAGTGGTTCAGATAGAAGTGATTGTACCCGACCTAAAAAGCCTCTGCATGTTTCTAATAAGCTCCACGAGCAGAAACGTGCTCAAACTAGGATCAATATTGGAGATGCTTTTGAAAAATGGAGAGAGGTTAGAACACAGAAAGGTTTACAGACCCATGCAGAGCTGGATAAACACTGAAGCTTCAGAGTCCACCACATGGTGACCTGAGTGAGCATCAACTCTAGAGAGGAGGAGGGGGGGAGACAGCTCTCTATGATGTTTAGAATTTGGACTGCAGTACCCATTTTAAACACTAGGTGTCAGAGTTACATACTGCTCTTTTAAGCAATATGACAAATTGTTGGTATTTGGTGAGTTAGGATGAGTTACCAAACTGGTACCAGCTGCAGCGTTTTGGATTGTTCTTCATCCGTATGTCCTGGTTTTCATTGGCCCGTTTGCAATCAGAAAACCTTACTGGCTACAAACATGCAGATAAAAGGTTTGAACATTGGCAGTTGCCGTGATACTTGCACAAACTGTGGGAGGCCTTATCTAGAGCCAGCGTTTGGTTTGTCCATTCTGGGCTCCTGTAGAAACATGGCGGTGCAACATAGTGAACCTTCTCCCTCTGCAGGTATAAAGAGCTCATTCTGTGTTAACACAACCACAACGAGTCTTATTCTCAGGTGACTTTAACCGATACAAACATTCTCAGAAATACTTGATTCCATCTCTGTGAAAAAATCTGTAACTCTGACACTCTGACTTCACAAAACTCCGGCGACCCCAGACGTCCAAAACACAGACGGCTTTTTGCTAAATGAATTTGTGTCTATCATGTAATCATTTATTTTAATGTGGTGCAAGTAAACAATAATTTAAGACGCAGTTCATTTTATTATGGTGGACAGAGGAAGAAATACTGGGAGGACGTTTCTGCACACTGGATGACAGACACACAGAGACTCTAAGTTTCTTATTTTGGCTATGGCCGACAGCAGCCTGTGTTTTAATTATTTACATGTAAAATACATTTTTCCCTTAATTAATGGATACAAATGTAATGCACCAATTAGAAGCCCATGTGACTCCACGTGGGAATTTTGAAAAGTAACTATGTAGATTACAGTTTTACCGAGTCCACAGAACACTTAAAGTTTATTAAGTATCTTCCATAGACTCCATAGATATGAATATTTGAAGCCTGAGTGATGTCAGCCATCTGTTCCTGCAGGGGGCTCTGGAGGCTCATCAGCAGCAGCCGCCATGTTGGAAATGCTGTCTCAGTCTAACTTTCAGTCAACGTAAAGACAGGCTGAGAGCTGGAGCTGAGGCGGGTTTTAAGCCTCTTGATGAACGGTTCCATGGCGCCCACCTGTCAATCATGTCAGCTACGCGCCAAACTATGAATAACATGTATTGTTCTTAAAATCCAAATGGATGTGTTATAAAGAATTCAACTCCCCGTACAGTGTGTGCCCATGATGCCATTAATAATAATAATAATAACTAATCAGACCAATATCGTTCTTTGAACCAGGCTGTAAACATGTTAATTTCTGCTGTAAAAGCTGCTTTTTTAGAATGGGTGTGTATGTGGCTTCCGGGACTCCTGGAGCCAGCCTCTAGTGGACACTTAATGAGCTGCAGGATTTTGCACCTCCTGCGCTTGCTTCATTTTGTAGTTGTCGTGCTGCAGCGAACTTTGCCGTGTAGTTTGAACAAACATACATCGTGTAAGCCCTTTCTTGTTGTCAGACAGTTGAAAACAGACACCTGATTTGTATCTACATTTAATCACCCAGCAGAAATGCTGGTTAAGCTTATCCAATAGGGAAAGGCCTTGCAAGGAAACAGGCCCAGTGCATTATGGGTGTTGTAGTATTTGAACCCTATGGGCACAATGGAAGGACACAGTCCCTTTTCTGTAATTTCTCTGGCTATGTAGAACCTACTTCTTACCAGCAGCAAGTTTCCTCTTTCATTGATCGCAATTGCCGTTAACCCTTTCCATGAATAGCTCTCGTGGGAAAGCAGGGACTGACCAGCTGGCCTCCATTCTCCACACAGACGCCGTGTGAAGCTCTCTCCTGCCTCCACAGTCATGTTTTGAGGGTTTCAGGGTTTCTCGGGGACAGCACATCCATCTCACACTGCTCAAGGTAACTCCCCCCCCCCCCCACAACCTCACAGGAAGCTCAGGATCAGGGCTGCAGAGATGGAAAACAATAAACCACCTCTGTGGGTCGAACAATTGACTGTTTTTTTTTTTTCCGGTAGCAAAGGTCTTATTCATCCTCTCCTCTGTACACAGATAACTTGCACTCGGAAATTACAATCTCAAGGTCTCTCAGCATCCCGAGCACGGCCGCTGGAAACACGGTGAGTAAGAGGGAACACACTGAGTTAGAAATAAAGTTGTGGAAGAAGAAAATAACAACAACACAGTTTTTTAATCTTCCACTCTTTTTGGGACGGTCAATTTCAAGAACGATACTGAGAAAAAAAAAATCAATAACTGTGTGGGATATAAAACTATTTCTGTGTTTCAAATAGTCGGACGACATGTGGCCGCCGCCGCACGGGCAGGAGATCTGATACCTGGTGTTTCCCAAAGCAGCTCCTCTTTTTACACACTCTCTCCCTGCTGATTGCCATCTATACTCCAGTGTGAGACCTTTCTCTGCTCGTTAGATTTCTCAAAATTCAGATGAAAACAGAAAATCCCCACCCCCATCGGAGCACTTAAACGCCCCCTCACTGACCTGTATGTAAATCTCTGAGCAATAGACGAGTGACAGCTGTATTTTTCATGCTGCTGAGTAAGACGGAGTTAATATTGTATGGGACCTTAAAGTGCTCTCCAGCTGTCACTTAGACCTTCTTGGCATTAAGTCACTGTAGTGCTCTCACCTTATTCCCCGTTTAATGTACTCGTAGTGCTGTACATTTAGAGTTAATCTGGAGCGCTGTTAGTCGCTCTAGTTCCCCGCTACCCTAAAACCTCACATAAAAACCCATTTTAAGGCCCTTTCTCATTAACTAACGCTTTGACTAATAAATACAGGACTCCATTACAGGACTGTTGATTAGTGTGCTGATCAAAAATAAGGAGACGAATCAGCAGGACACAAAAAATAAAGATGAACTACACTCTAGTTTGTGTACCGGTGTGAGAAAGAAGGTTAATGGTCAGCTGGAGATTCACATGTGTGTGTGCATCTCATAGACTGTAAATATTAATGTTTGAAGCCTGAGTGACGTCACCCATCTGTTCCTGCAGGGGGCTCTGGAGGCTCATCAGCAGCAGCCGCCATGTTGGAAATGCTGTCTCAGTGTAACTTTCAGTCAACCTAACGACAGGCTGAGAGCTGGAGCTGAGGCGGGTTTTAAGCCTCTTGACGAACCGTTACATAGCACCTACCTGTCAATCATTTCAGCTACACGCCTAACTATGGATCACATGTATCGTTTTGAAAACTAAAACAGAGCTGTTTAAAAAAGTTATGCTGTGAAAATGGCTTTTTTTGCCTGTTGTGTGTATGTGACTTCCGGTGTTCCTGGAGCCAGCCTCTAGTGGACACTCAATGAACTGCAGGATTTTACACTTTGGCAATAGCTTCATTTTTCAAGACCAGCGGTTGCTGCCTGCTGCTCGTGCTGGCTGCATAAAAATGAGAACGTTAAAACATCTGATTTAAACAACTAAAGACATTCTGATATGTTCCTACAGCACCACAGACCAGCACTCGTTAGTGATCAATTAACAGGGGTCTCTCTCTCCCTCTCTCTGTCCCTCATAGTGGACGATATAAAATAATGAGAAATGAAAAGCCAATACAGTGCTCTAACAAAGCTCCGCTGTCCCCCCATTACGCCTCTGCAACATTCATATTGAAGTCGATAGCCAGGGATGTAAATGTGGCACCTTGAAATGGCGGTGTGATTAAGACTTTAGTCTCTACTTCCTGTTATCTTTTACACCTCTAACACCCTCCAGAGTGTCACCTTCTCGGGTCCAAAGAAAGCAGCAGAAAAACGTCGACCAGCTTCTTGTGTTCACTGTGAGAAGTAAAGGTGTCTATTTGTTAAATGTTGGAGATACATGTGAACACACTCTCTCTCTTTTCTCTGTTCTTAAAGAGTCGTCATGACGTGCAGTAGAAGAGAGGGAACAGGGAGCTCAAATGTATGTGCTTGCAGCATTTTGTGTCACATGGATGCTCTTGCGCATATTAAATGCAGGCATGGGGGGTAAGAGCATGAAGACCTAGAAGTGTGCTTAAGTGGTGCAGAGGAGATGGAACGAGCGAGCCACAGTTACCAATCGTCAGGGTTCCCACTCGTCCTGGAAAACAGTTGACTAATTTTCCAGTACTGAAAACACCTTGAAAATTAGAGAAAAAGTAAAATGTCATGGAAAATCACGTGTTGTCCTGGGTTGGACATTTTCCTCGCCTAGTAGCTGTTAGTTACATAATCCACAACGCAGATTGAATGGAAGTCTATAGATAATGTAATGGCTCCGCCCCCCCCTCGTGTCAAAAGTGGATATTTATTTACAGTTTAGTTGAGCGAAAAGATCCTTCACAAAAAGAGAAAAAAAACACCACGAGAGTAAATTGTGGCAACGACTATCAGGTAGACTTGTGTTTTCTCCTCAGTTTGACGACCTTTGTAGCGGTAGCTCACAGTGATTAACCTTGTTATAGACACTTAATATTGGTGTGGCACGATAAAGATATAAAAATATTAGTACGCTCTGATAAAGTAATGAAGTCAGATCTGTGTGTTTCAAAATATTTGATGGAAATCATATCCCATATAACTCCCATCTCACCCACTAAAAGATGAACCTCATTAAAGCAGCAGTTTCAGTGACTTGGATTCAAACTGGTTCCCGAAAAAAAAAAAATCAACCAATTTTTTTTAATTTTTTTTAGAGAATACCTAAAATATTTAAACAGTTATTACATTTTATTTCATTATGGTGCGGCTGTGACTCAGTTGGTAGAATCGGTCGTCTCTCAAAAAGAAGGTCAAGGGTTCGATACCCAGCTTCTACAGCCACATGCCCGATGTGTCCTTGGGTAAGACATTTAACCCTGAATTGCTTCCTCAGCAGTGTATGAGTATGTGTGTGTATGAAAGGAATTAGTGACTTCTTTTTAAAATATTTATTTTGGGGATTTTTGTGCCTTTAGTTGAGAGATAGGAGAGTAGATGGATTCAGAAATCAGGGGGAGAGAGAGAGGGGAATGACATGTGGGAAGGGAGCCACAAGTCGGATTTGATCCTGGGCCTCCCGCTTGGAGAAGCAAAGCCTCCGTATTTGGGGCAAGCGCACTAACCATTGCGCCACCAGCGCCCCAGGGATTAGTTACTTCTGATGGACTCTTTACACAGCAGCCTCTACCATCAGTGTGTGAATGTGTAGCTGTGACCTGCGGTGTAAAAGAGCTTTGAGTAGTCAGAAGACTAGAAAAGAACGACACAAGCTCGAGTTCATTCACCATTTATTTCAAACAGAGTTAGCCTGCTAAAATAAAACCTTAAGATTAGCTCACTGTCTAAATAAATCTGATCTGAGTTCTGAGATTAAAGAGGAGAACTGCTGAGTTTGCGTTACAACAAGAAGAGGTGTGTTATTAAATAATAATCATTATAAATGAAACCTCTTCTGTTGAAGTGTGTTTCTGCACCGACAGAAAACATTTAATCACATCAAAACAAGGAATAAAAAATGTCTGATAAAAGAAAGAGTGTTTAGAAAGTAGCGTTATAAATCCTGATTTTAAGTTTTCATAAACGCAGCTAAGGGAGATTAATACATTGTCCCTGACTCATTTCACACAGCGAGAGGATTTATTCTGGATTTCACACTTGCCATCACACTTAAATGATTCCGATGTCGGAGAGCTTTTAATAATTCTTGGCATTGATTTCTGAGGCAGCTTTGAATCACGGCTTAATGTTTTGAGGGAATAACAATTAATTTGTGGGGCTGATTGATGTCAGGGAAAAAACTCATTCTGCCCCACAGGAAAAAGGGAAACATCTCCGACACGTTGAACAGCAACCTACATTTTCCAGCAGCTTATAATCCAATTAGCAGAGCGGCGTTTATATTGGGCCTAAGCACTCGGATAAATCTGTGTGTCTCTCTCGGTGTAATGGATAATGGAAAATCCAACACCAACGAAAATGGCAACCCTGCTTCAAAAACAGTAGATGCGCCATTTCTCTGCAAGCTGGCATTTTCCCCTTGTCATGTTTCTCTGTTTTTTAGGGAGGATGTTAAAAACTCTGGTGGAGCTAAGTGGACCGTAAAGATGTCCTGGAAGTGTCTGTTCAAAGACCAAACAGGCAGAGGAACAATGCTGCATGTGAAGCCTGGTAGATCAAATTAAATGGTCCAGAGAAACAATCGACTATTTACATTAAAAAAAATTAAATCAAAAAAGATAATAGTGGGAGATTGAGTTTTCTGTTTGCAGAGCTTATAATAAAACTTAAAGTAGGGGTCAGGCATGCTTTGGGCCGTTCTTCATTTGTTCTATAAGTAAATTCAAGTAAGAAAGGAGGAACATTCCTGATGAAAAACATTCACATGTATGTCTTTATTTATAAATCCGTTATTGGACGTATACCATCTTGTATCACATCTCTGCTGAACTGGACTATCGGTCTACTGAATGTCTATTGCTCCAAGTCAAGGTTTACTCTGAAGTTGGAAAATCTGCTTTTAGCTTTTTTTTTCACTCCAAAAATGTGGAATCATTTTCAACACTCTCTCAAGATTGACACGCTTATCCTTTTTAGTTACTTGTGACTTTTTAGGTTTTTATAATGTTTTAGTACATCTCCTTCTCTGTTATGTGTTGTTCATTGTTCCATTTGTCTTGTAATCTGTGTGTCATGTTGGACAAATCTACCTACGGGTACAAATAAAGAAACCTGAACCTGTAACTCTCCTGGTTGCTTTTTAGCTCCAAACAGTGTTCAGGTAACACATTTTTTCCTTGAAATAAAGTTTGTGTATTTAGTTAAAAAAAATATAGCATAGAATTGTTTCACTTCTCCAACTTCCAAATTTCACTACAAAATCTACATAGTGCAGCTCCTGTTGAAGGATGGAAAATAATATGTTAAAATACGACAGCTTAATTTCTCTTACTCGGTTGACTGAAAGTTAGTCTAAGAAAGCATTTCATGGTGCAATATGTACAATTTAAATCAAATCAGAATCTGAGAAAATTAATGAATGTTTGTGACGGGTGTGTGGATGTGAGTTTCATTGTGTGGCTTGTTGGCGTTTTTGCAATTAAATAGATTTAAAAGTGTTTCCTTATTGATGACTTGCAGCAGAACAAGACATGCCTGCTCCCAAAATGGTGTGACCCTTGAGGTGGGTAACTCTGAAAGGTTTGCAGATCTTTTCAAGCCTTACAAATCAATTTAATTTAAAGGGGACATATTGTGAAAAATCAGCTTGTAGAGAGTCTACTGACCCACACAATTTGAAATAAACCCATCCAGTCCTTTGTTTGTGGTCTGCATAAGTCTTACAACACACAGACGAATGTTCTGTTTCAAATGTGCTCTCCTTGTGATGTCACAGTGGGATTCTGGTAAACAAAATCCTCTCCCCTCCCCTGGTATCTCCACTCATGGACTCCACCCCCAGCCTAGAGCAAAACTTTTGCACAGGTCAGTCATTTTTATTCTCTCTACAGAGGAGTGATGTCTACGGGGAAAACTCGGGGGGGTCATTACATTTAAAGAGACACACACACCAAAACGGAGCGTTCTGAGAGAGCTGGTTTATACAGGGTCACAAACCTCCTCTGGTGCTTGATTCATGTTATATTTTGACCAAAGCTCAGCACAGATGTTTCATTTAGACCACAGGGGACTGTTTGAAAAGTAAAAAAGGGGTCCTTTTTAAGGCTTAATTAATCTGTTCCGGGTAATCCCATGAGATCATTTACATATATTTTAGATCTACATGTTTAACCGATACGTGTGTTTTCTGTTCTTCTCTGTGAAATAGTTACAGCCTGCACAATATTCTTCACTGAAGCACTTCTAAGGTCGTAGGTTTCAACAGTCAGCTGTGCAGTGTTACCTGCCTACCCCACCTGGTACCTTGAACAGAAGCCCCCCCCCCCCTCCCCTCCCCTCCCTGAGAAGGAGCCAGAGGCCGGTCTGGGTATCCTGAATTACCGGCTAAGGCTTCTCCGCCGCCCGTCTCCAGATGCGACTGCTTCTTTTTTCCCCACTAGAGTGATTTTATTATGCTGATGAGCGTTTCATCCTAATGGAAAAGCCATCAGGGTAAATATATGCAAATAAAGCGCTCCATTCTTCCAGCTCTGTTTGTGGCCGCGGGGTTCGATAAAGAGCTTTAATGTTTTCATAGAATGACAATTACTTAACAGAATCTCATGGTCCACTGTCCTCACGGAGGGGCTGCAGTAAACTTACCTTCTCTTTCATCTCGCTCCTTAATGAGGTTATCTGAGGTCGACTTTTTTTAGCAAAGTCAGTGTTTCAGTTTTATCACGACAATTCTTTTAATTCACTTTGGTTTGTTTTAATGTAGTTTGAAGTATATTACGGGGGGAATTGTTTGAACATGTCTCACATCTACAACTGCATTTCTGTTGTACTGGGAGGCTTGGGTTGAGTGGTAGAGTCGGTCATCTCTTAATCTCAATCCCCAGCTCCTGCAGCCACATGTCCGATGTGTCCTTGGGCAAGACACTTTACCCCAAGTTGCTCCTTCTGCTTTTTCGTCGGCGTGTGAATGTGTATGAATGGATTAGTTAATGTGATGGAGTTTCTGTACCTCTTTCGATGTACAGGCTTTTTCCTGCTCTTGAAAACAGTCAGAGCTGATCAACCAACCAAGGACACTTTGTGTTTCAGCTCACATCTGGATTGTTTGGTAGTTTTGCTCCGTCAGACGGCGCACTCCCTGACCCACTGGATCTGTTTCTGGAACGTGAGAGCACCCATGATCAGCTGAAACATCACAGGAGAAGTACAAGATCACACGGGAACAAAGAGGAAAACATGAAAACAACATGTTGCTTTGTTTTTCTGAAGATCATTTATAGTTTGTTCAGTGTCTGTTTTGACGTCATGTTAATTAGTGATGAAAAATACGATCGCGAGTCCGTGTATTGTATTTTATTTTGAAAGTGACCGGACGCTCTGTGCGTTTCCTTGTCTGACTTCCTGTCCGGGTTGTCTTTTTCTGTCCACTTTGACGCTGCCATGCTTCTCACTGAAATGCATTAGTGGAGAGATGTCAGAGTGGGGCTGCTACAAGCTGTTACACTGGGAGCACACCAGAGCAGTTGGGGGTTCGGTGCCTTGCTCAAGGTCTCCTCGGCAGAACTCGGGACAAGCCCTGGCAGTTCTCCAGCTACCAGACCAACATCTGTATTTTCGCCCGCATCGGACTTGAACGCCCGACCCTCCGGTTCCCAACCCAAGTCCCTACAGACTGTTGCTGTGTAACGGATGGATTTTCCCATGATGCACTCTCACACTGCAGGTCAAACCGTGGTCACCCCACCTCCATGAACAGTGCATGAAAACGTTCTGACTGTCCTCAAATGTCTAATGACAGAAAACATGTTTCATGGTCGTGCCAACAGGACGTCTCTGTTCTTCCAAACACCGACACCTTTCTTCAGATCCATCACAGCGGTGCTTTCCTCCGAGCTTTGCGACTTGTCTTCAGTCATACAGATTATTGAGAGCGCCACAGAGCTACGGTGAGAATCAATCAGGGAACATGTGCTCATTAAAAAGCTGCCTGATTGATGCAAAGTACCTCATGTTGTTTTTGACTGTTAGCACAGAGCGTGGCTCCGAGCTGAATTGGTCACAGCTTGTGATCAAACAGTCTGCAGGGCTGGACTTAGGTGTGTGATTGAGAGTGTGTGTGTTTGATAAATGCTGCGCTCAGCCACATTGTGTTCTGCTACAAAGAAGGCTGATTGTGTGAATATGTAACGGCGAATGAACGGCCGCACTCTCTGTCAAACAAACTCACTGTGTTTGAGTGAATTATTGATGAAGAATGCCGAAGCTCATAAATGTGGCACCATGAGGGTTTTAGCTGTGGCGAAAATAAAAGACAACTGTTTGGAAAAACATTGTCCATCCTAGATTCAAACAATGCAAAATACTCACCATTATTAACACAACAAAAAAACACATTTCATTGATTGTTGCCTGTTTCAAAATGTAATCCCTTCTTCTTAAAATTCTAAGAGGTTGAGCCTTTTATTTTTGGTTTCTTTCCAATGTTGATGTCATTGAACTTAACTTTTTGGCTGTGTACTGCCATGCCAGGACAATCACAAAAGTCAAGATGATACCAGAGAAGAAAAGAGGCTGATTCGACCACAACAGGGACGGACTGGGACTACAAAACAGCCCTGGACTTTGACTCGGCCGGCCCACAACAATCGGTACGCGGAAAGTCATCAACGCCTGGCACGGGTGTCACAATACTTTCATCATGACTCATGACACTACACCATCCAAATTACAGCAATAGCACTGATGTTGACTAGATGTTGTGTTAAGAGCATAGTATTCTAGTCTTACTTGAATACTCACAAAGAAATGAAGGTGTCATCACACTGCACTCCCTCTACTGTCAGGTATTTTGTCTTCTTCTGAGGGTGGTAAGAAAAAAAAATCTCTAGGCTGTGACTGTCTGAATTTAAGGTTAAACTGGCTCTGCCCTCGGTCTAAGCTCAACCTGAATAAACAAATGATGGAAAGGATTTTAAAAAAAAACAGGTTTTATGTATCCAATTGATTATAACATCATCTATTCCATGCAATATTATGATTACTTTATTACTCAAAAATCTCAATTAATTTATGCAGTAATTAACTTACTGCACAAATAATAATGAAAATACACCACTAAAAATGTAACTTATGTATTCAAAGTCTTTTTAAAGTTTGTAAGTATTATCAGAAAACTGTAACGTTACCAAAACTTTAAAAATTAAAAGTACAAGTTTTTTATATATACAGTATATAGCCTATTTCTTAATATTACTGTATGTGGCATTTTACACCTAAAATGTTTAAAGTGGAGCTGTTTTAACTACTATAATCATTATTTCACTTTAATTTATTTCATTTAATTTTTTGTACTGAGCAACACAAACTGGGTATAGATAAAAATGTAGCAACACCTGAATAACATTTGCGAACATCAACCAGCAAGTAACTGTCTTTCTCCCTCTCTCATGTTGCCCTGTATCTGTCTGTGGAACTTCCACCAGCTCATCCCTCTGTCCCTCATCATCACAGGTGGCCCTATCATGCTGACTGTCTGGCTCGCCTCAACACTCTCGTCTTCACTCATGCTGCTAACTTCTTGGATGCTGCTGCTAACGTCAACTTATGCCGCAGTGCTGCCACCGGCTGTGCTGCTGCTGCAGGCTGTGCTGCTGCTGCCGGCTGTGCTGCTGCTAACGTCAACTTGTGCCGCAGTGCTGCCGCCGGCTGTGCTGCTGCTGCTGCTGAACAGTTCAGTGAGCTTGCGACATTTAGTGGCTTCAGCCCCACCCTTTTCTTTGTGTTTTTTACCGACGTTATCCATATTTTTGTGCTTCACTACTACTACCAAAGATCGTCTTCGCTGCTACTACTTCTTCTTCTTCTTCTTCTTTTCTATTAGCTGGTGGGCACGGGGGCTGCCGGCTGGCATCCAACTTAAAGATGCATTGTTGCCACCTACCGGACTGGAGTGTGAAACAGTAGATTAGCAGGAAAAAAACAAACAAACTGGTAATGACTGCGTGACGGCCGCCGGCCGTCCTGGAGTACCGGCCGTTCTGTGATTCTCCAGAACACACAGATGGCCAGTCCGCCCCTGGACCACAACGATAAATTGTTGACAGGCTTTTTTTTCAGTCAGCTCTGACAGCTGATCGGAGCCAAGCTGAGACTGCAGATGTTTGTCAGGAAGCTAATGCTAACGCTAGCAGTCCAAAACACATTTTGGAACAATAAAACATTATTACATGGGGCCCCATCACTTGGTCTTTCAGGGTCTCAGCCGTTTTCTGTGGGCGGGCCTGCTCATAAAAAGTATACTTCCACAAATTCCACATGTCCACAAGTTTTTTAAGCCTCTTAAGTATGTTCCTCTTTACGTCCATTATTTAAAGAAGTTATCTGAGGCCCTTAAGAAAATGCAAAGAAAGATCAGGGTCACATAAGCTCACCCATTTCTGTTTGAGTTCTGTCCATTAGGATCATGTTTGTGCATGTGTTTGTATTCCAGCCTATGTGTGTGTAGCGTGGATAATTAAAGGATATCTTCTTCTTCTTCTGTAAATAGGCAGTGTTCATGTGTTTGACTTTATTGTGACTAAAGCATGTCTGTAGTTTGACTTTCTGTTGAGCTGTCATCCATCAGAGACAAATAGATGTGTTGAGTGCAGCTCCGTGACAGGTGATTAATGTGAGAGCTGCTGAACGCGATGATAAATCTACATATTAGTCTCCTGGCCGAGCTGTTCATGACGGTGCAAGGGGCTCCTTGCTCCATCACAGATGAGCTTCACCGCTGGTCATATTCCCCGAAGGACAGGGTGAATGTTATGCTGATGACGGAGACGTGGCGGGGTGTGTGTTTGCACAGCGCATTTGTGTGTGTATGTATGATAGGGGAAGTGTGTTTATGTGCGCAGCGGTTGGATGCATTAACATGAAATAATGAAAAAGAGAGGAGCACCTTGCATGTTGTAATGTGCACCCGTCAGCTGGGGGGCTGTTAGGGCTGCACCTGCTCCATTAGTGTGATGGAGGTGAGCAGCAGCCATAAAGCATCAGTCAGTGTGATCATGAAGGAGACTGCACTGTGATGGAAGACCGGCCCGAGCGGAACAGGAAGTCGCTCCTAATGAAGAGGGAAATGTGACAGTGTACCCGGGTCAAAAAAACCAGACTCTCCTCTAAAAGGGATCAGAGTCATGAGGCCTTTAGATGTTTAATTTTTGCATAGATTACCATTTTTGCACAGGTCCTAAAGCTCAAACACAACTGTATGCAGACGATACGCGTGTGTTTACTTGGAACTATGAAACAGCAACTTGCTTAAAACTTAATCTCTGCATTGTAGACTACATCTCCTGATTTGTCAACTTGACTCCAAGTATAACACGATACACACTAAAGGCCTGTGCCTCACCAGCGTTTATTGAAACCGCCATCGATGGGCGTCCAATGCCCGCTGCAGTAACAGACGGGTGACGTCACTCAGGCTTCGTCCATTAATATTGACATCCTCTGATATGAACATGAAAGTTGCAACTGGATTGCTCCAACATAGTTTCGTTGTATAACATGCAATAACAATAAAGATCTATTTAAGTGTTTCTTATTATATTAACTTGCTGTTTTCATAATAAATGCAAGAAAAAAAACTTTTCGACTGGAGGGCATTTTTCAGTGCCGAGTTGAAAGAGGCTCTCAGTCTGACCTTAACCGTCTACAAGCAGAAACATTTGATAAGAAGCGCTCAGACGGTTCATAACATGGTGGTGCTGTCCAGAGTTAAATTAAATTAACATGCATGTTGATACTGACATCCAGGGGTTGTCCCAAGGGGTGCCCAGGGGGGGGCATTGGCACCCCTTGAACTCTTATCGGCCACCCCAGGTGCGACCAAAATATCTTCAACTCTGATTGTCAGTTTGCCTTGTGAGAAGCAGCACTTCAACTACTCTGGCTGTGTTGTTACATGTTGCTCGTAGTTTTCTTTACACATCATTTTCTATTTTTTTTTGGTTAAATTTTGTTTCCTGGATCATCAGACCATCTGATGCTAACAGTAGCTTACCTTATCAACGATGCTACATGCCATGAGGCTCTTTGAACTATGAGATAGCTTCCACTAACAGGAGCACACATCCAGGCAGACACTGAAGCCAGCTCTGGCCCCGACTCACTGAACAGCAGGGATTCCTAAAACATCTGGCAACAGAAACCAATAATCTGACTCTGCTTGGCTGATGAACCTTTCCAGGCTTCAAAAGCAGCACAGATGAGAAGGAGGCTGTTTGGTTTGTCCGAGACATAGAGGCCCTTTCTGTTCCTGCAGCTGGTCTCTGATCACTTTTAGACCAGTGATGTCCCCTGAAGACAAACCTCACAGCTCCTGAACCAGCCAACACCACATCTCTGTTCTGATGCATGGACCAAAGTGACGGTTTCTCGTCACCTCTGGCTGCTCTCTTTATTGGCTGAGAATAAAAAGCTCTGTTGGGGATCCTGGACCCTGTGTTGTTGTGTTGTCCCAGTCCTAATCTTTAGCCTCCTCACTGTAACAGGAAAACAGAGACATTCTCTCTGCTGTTAAAATAATTTCTGCATCTCCTCAGTCGATTCACTTTCCTTGATATCAGATACATTCTGCCTGTTGGTCTTTGTTTTGCTAGATGGAAAAGACATGTAGTAAGTGTGGTTATATTAACCTTTCATGGATGAATATTTATATAGCAGAGCAGTTTTTCTTATGAATGTCATAATTTACTTCTAGAACAGGCAAAGAGACATTTTATGTTTTTAATATTCATTATTTTGAACAATTTCAAAAGTGTCTACAGAGCAGACATCTTGCAACTCTTTTTTAATGCATTAAAATGTGTCTTTAAATGAGCAAATTCAGTTTGTCACATGTCCACTAGGGTAGAGAGAAAGTTTTGAGTAATGACATTTGCCAAAATGGCCCAAAACATTTATTTTAAAAAAGTCACTGGAAAAGATTTAAATAAAACTAAAATATAATCCAGAGGGGAGGGGGGTTGAAATTTCTCACAGGTGGATTTCTCACTGATCTCTCGCTTGCTGCGAACACATTATGGCAATTGACATTAACAGGCAAACAGATTTAGCATCACGATCAAGTTACTTTTGAATTAAAGGAGCAATATCTCCCTTTGACACCTAGTGTTTAAAATGCGTACTGCATGCCAAATTCAAAGCACCTACCTTTTCTGGTCCAAACAAATCCAGACCAAATGGAGTCTGTTAACTTATTTTATATGCGTTCCAGCTACCATCAGGTGAAGTACCACATAACAACTATGCACCAGTAAAGATAATTGGACAAATATGTTTTTAAAGGTAAGATAAAAGCTGAATAAAAACTCATTTTGTGAATTGATGACTTTGAATATTGAAAACTCATGTCCTATCTTTTCCATCTCTTCCACTTATCTCTCTTAAAATTCCACTTTGTATGATTTCTGTCAGACTAACCCGTTTATATGCATTTTAAAAGTCCAGCTCTGGTGGGACTAGCGCGATAAATCAACTTTTTTGTAACATCATTTAAACATACAGACTGGTTGTTGGTGCGTGAAGGAAGTAAGAGCAGCTCTGCAGACAGCTGGCCCTGCTGTGGTTGTCTGCTGAGGCTCTGGAGGCTCGCTCCTGCCAGCACTCTGTTAATCATCATCCACTTTTATTAGGCTGGGAAAAAAAACTGCTCAGTTTAATTGGCGCTGGTTAAGAGAACGAGAGCATCAGGAAATCTCCCCCGAGGCCTCGCTTACCCTGTCTAAATGACACAGAGCAGCGTACGAGCATCTTCAGACCCTGGCACTAAGCCCACTCCCCCCCCCCACGCGGCCTCGCCTGAAGCCCACTATTGATTGATTTGTGCTGAGCGTGTTTTTTTTTTGTTTCTCTTTCCCTGAGTGTGGGCTGCTGGGAGATTAGACCTCTGACACCACATGTGTCCTGTTCTGTGTAGGATGAACACAGAGGACACATCCAGGTGGGAGTGTTCACTTTGTTGTTAGAGCCGCACAGGACGGGTCAGTATGTAAAGAGCTCGGCTGGATTACTCCAACAATTAATCAGAGACATTCCCACGGAGGGGAAAAAAAATAGTCTGCTTTGCTTCTCTCTTTGCTTCAGCAGTACTCTGTAAGCAGATGCTGAAAGCTAATGCTAGCATGCTAACATGATACAAAAATGTGGAAAAAATGGAAAACAAAACGATAAAGAATGTCCCTTTGTATCTTTCATAGAAAAATTATTTTGGGGATTTTTATTCCTCTAGGTAGGACAGAGATAGAGTCAGAAATGGGAGAGCGAGAGAGAGAGAGAGAGAGTGGGGAACGACATGCGGGAAAGAATCCACAGGACAGATTCAAACCTTTTTAAAATAATCTGACACCAACAACAAAATGTGAAACCTAAAAATGTCCAAGTCCAACTAAGACTTTAAAGAAAATGTAAAAACCTTGGAATTTAAAAATTAAGAAATCTGAACAACAACCAAAAATGTCAAAGGACAAACATCATGATGAAATGCCATCGGAAGTTATGCTGTGCAAGTTTCTCTCCCTCAGTCTCAGGGCTAGACTAACAAACATTCAATCATGAGTGAGTGAGGTCGGATGGGGCCCCCTTAGGAAGGTTTCCTACTGTCATTGCAAACTTTGCACATTAGTCAGTCACTTCTGTGGTTTAAAGTCTGTCAGCCCTCAGGGGGCCGACCTTCTGGCCAGATGGGGGCCCCAGTTTCCTGCCTTACCTGATGACAAGCAGCACCTCTGGCTAAATC
This sequence comes from Labrus bergylta, assembly GCF_963930695.1. NCBI lineage: Eukaryota > Metazoa > Chordata > Actinopteri > Labriformes > Labridae > Labrus > Labrus bergylta. Next base: position 29,724,135 of record NC_089202.1, read on the forward strand.
CTCACTAGATGATAGCCAGTGTCTAACAGGATTTCACTGTTGATACTCCATCTACTGCTGTTTGAGTATATATTCACAGACAGGGCTTACATCATGATTTATATCACATACAAGTGAGCAGTACGTCAGATTCACAATGTTTCAGACCCTAATGAGGAAGAATTAGGAAGGCCGGGGGCTGAAAAAATATTGATATTTGGTTTATTTTTCGTTCATCTCCACCAGCGTCTGAAGAGATTCTAACCTTAGAATATAAAGTTAGGACATTTCTGAGCATTGTGAAGTATCGATCTCTGGATTCCTCTGAGGTGGTGGTCCCAGGGGTGTCACCTAGATTTCCGGGGCCTGTGAAAAGATATCACATTGGGCCCCTCCACCACAGCCTCAGTCAAACCTGTGATACTCCTGTAACCAGACCTCAGTTACACAAATGGCCCACTAAAGATTTAAAATGAAGGTTGTCTAAATGTGCATCCTTCAATACTTTTTGATACATTTTCTTGGCAGAGGTGGGACAGTGAGGTCAGAAATCAGAGAGAGAGAGAGAGAGAGAGAGAGAGAGTGGGGAATGACATGTGGGAAAGGAGCCACCGGGCAGACTAGAACCTGGGCCGCCCGCTTTGAGGACTATAGCCTCTGTACATGGGGCGCTACCTGACTGCTAAGCCATTTGAGCCCCAAAATCAGGCATCTGAAGAGGAAGGTGCCGATGCTTTTAAAAACACCAACATCTATAAAGACGGGCGTGTATAGGAGAGGAATGAGTCCATGAAAACATTGCAGGCAAACTCCACACTGGCATTTTTAAAGTTTAAAGTTTTGTACAATTTAGACAATGGAGCTGCAATTTCTGGTGACAAGAAATGTCTTATGAATGCGTGCCTAGGAATTATCTTTTTATTACTGTGGTTTCAATATTCGTTATTTTTTTCAAGTGTCTTATCAAAGTTAACAATTCTGGTATCATGACTGCTTTAAATAACTATAACTTTTAGTTACACCCTTAAAAACTTAAAGGTTTTTGAAGTTTGTCATTTACTCAACCATTTAAAGCTTTACTCTGAAAGTTATGACTTACTACATACTGGATATATTTTAGGGCCACATACTCAATTGGGGCCCCTCGGTAGTCAGTCCCTATCCCCCCCCAGTATGTCGCCCATTGGTGGGCCTGACGGGAATGCCGATGTTGACTTGTTTACTTTCTTTAAAACAATGATCATCCAGTCGAAGTATTCTGTCAGCGTACTGCGAGCTCCCGGTCCGTATAATGATGAGAGAAGGCTGGTTGGGATTCTGTGTTGGGATGGTGTTGGGGGGGTGAGGGGGTCAGGGTGGAGGTGGGCTGACACAGCTTCTGGGCCAGATGATAGAGCTATAATTTCCTTTCTCAGCAACGATAACAGTGGATACCTGCCAAAGAACGGGAGCAGAGGGCTGATAATAGAAAGACTGGCTGAATATTTAAAGCTTCTCTTTTCTGCAGGAGATACGTGCGAGAGAGAATGAATAAATTCACAACATTATGTTTCATTTTTTCCCGCTCCCATTTTTGGCAGTTGGCTCCGTTCTCGGGGGTTCAGCAGATGACCCCATTCTTAAATTAAATGTTATTTCAAACACAGTCAGTCCAGCACGAACCGAACCTTTATCCACACTGCTCCCTGAAGAAAAATGAGAGTACGGAAGTTTAGCAGGCCCCGGCTTGCTCTTTTGGTTTTTTAAAACTGAACTCGCTTTCACATATTTCTGATAAATGTTCAGAGAAAAACAACACAAACAACCACTCCGACTGAGTTCAGTTCAAGTTCTCATTACACACAAACATTTTGTGAAGTTATTGATGAATAAATTCACGTCTAAATAAATTCCACTGGATGGATAAATGCAACACCAGATAATGAAGCATGAACACATGGAGACACAGCAGACCTAACACAGGAGGAAACTTTAAGAACAAGCCGTGAAAATCACTGACAGCCTCGATTAGACATATTCATGGGGCGCCGTGTCAACCTAGCATTTTTTTCCGAGCGCCAGTGTCTTCATTCATTTGTTTTCAATGAGCAGAGAGCATCCACCAGGCGTCTTTTTTCCGAGTGCTCTGCATTTTTTGTGCTAAAGTTGAAAATCTTTCAACTTTTCAGGAAGGCGCTGTTGTCATCACCGCCGCTCTTTTCCAAGTGTTTGATATTCCCCGTAGTTTTGCCGCCTATGGCTCGTGTCTTGTACCCACATCCCCCTCGCTCTGTGTCTGATCGGGAAATAAATGATCTAAAATAAAAAAACATGCAGTAAAAAGTAACGGAGCAGTGTAGGTCACACAGGAACTGTTGTCAACAGACTGTTGTCATAGAGACAAGACGGCTGTGCAACGCTTTTCTTCTCAGAGCACAAACACGTCATGCAAGCCTTTTTCTGCCTGGATAAACCGTGCTTGATTTTGCTTCTTTGTTTATTTTTATGTATTTTTAACATTGTGCGAGGGTCAAAGGAAGACTTCAGATCGTCAAGGGAAGGATTTGTTTTGCAGACAGAGGAAGAGTAGAGTCAGAGGATTCACACTTAGACTCTGGTGTAGACCACGTCCTGTTGCTCAGTCCCACATGGAGACTCATTCAGAGTCGATTTGTCTCTCTCTCTCTCTCAGCAGGTGACAGATTGATCACATCCACACCAAGTGGTAACCTCAAGTGTTGAGAAATGAAGCCAATGCAGAAGTGAAAAAAACTGCAGTTTCTCAAATGTCCACATAGGCACAGGAAGTCACACACACACCATGTCAAAATGTCTGTTTTTACAGCAGTGATAATCTCTGTACAGCTCATTTCTTTATCTGCACACATTGCATGGAAGGTGACTTTTTTTCATAACTCATCCATTTGATCTTATGAACGATAAGAGTTAATCACAAGAAGGCTACGCTCTGCTTATGAAAGGCGTCTGATCCAACCTTCAAATCAGGGCCCTAAAACACTAACTAGACTCTTCTCCTCTGTCGCCCCCCGGTGGTGGAATGAACTTCCAAACTCCATTCGATCTGCAGAGTCCCTCTGTACCTTTAGGAAAAAGCTAAAGACCCAGCTCTATATGAAAACATATGACCTTAATGAGTGATGAGACGATGGTATTGCTCTTATTGATGATGATAATGACGCTGGTTTTGACAATTTTAGGATGGCTTTGATGCTGATTAGAGCTCTCAAGAGCAGCTGTCGATGTTGTGCTGTACCTCTGGTCACTTCCTGTCAGCACCTGTGTATTGGATCAGACTTAAAGGTCCCATATTATGATTTTTCTGGTTTTATATGCTCTTTAGTGTGTTTTCCAAGTGTCCTGTGCATGTTTAGGCACATCTATGTGCAAAAATTCAAAGTTTGCAGAAACGCGGCTTCTCCTACCTCCTCCTGTTAGCTGTAGCATTAGCTGCATGTAACGCTCGGTTCTAGCCCCCCTCGATAAAAATGTGTCAGTCCGACGTCATTGTCAGTGTGAGATCACTGATCTAAGCACATTGGCTCCTTGTGGCAAGCCCAGCAGCTCATGTTGAAATCCGACATGTGTGCTGAGCAACTGACCAATAACGACAGAGCGGATTGGCAGACCAATCAGAGCAGACTTGGCCCACGTGGGGTCTAACAGTGTGGGCTCAACAGAGTGCAGCTGACGGACTCAGAGCGTAGAGGGAGCAAGGAGGAGCAGTACATGAAAACAGACACTTTTTTCGGACTTTATCTATTGTGAACGTACAAAAGTAGGTAAATAGATTAAATATACGAACCCCAAAAAGGGCAGAATATGGACTCTTTAAAGCTGTTTGTTTGCACTTGATTCTTGCTTTTGTTGTACTTACTCTCTGATGTACGTCGCTTTGAATTTAAGTGTTTGCTAAATGAAATGTAGAACCCGCCTCAGCTCCTGCTCTTTACCTAGTCCTGATATGCAAACAGACTTCCTGTTCACCTGTGACCTATAAACACCTGACTATCCCGTCTTACCAATTAACCACAATGACCTAGTTTCAAACATTTAGTAAATTAATATAAATCAAAACCATTGAATAACAATACAGACTTACGGGTATTTAAATGAACACCCGCCAATAGCGGGTTAAAATGAACTTTGGCTGGTAACATTGTAGAGTTACTGGCCAGTTTGGCTGCTGATGAATGAAGCAAACATCACTGCATCTGTTTGAATCGGCAGGCTGCAGAAACGATACGACAACTCAGTGTTGCCAGATTGGACTGTTTTTCCACCAAGAAATCTGAGCGTTTTTGTGTGTGTTTAGATTTTTTATTAGACTGCTTGTTGTACTAATCCTACATTTCCCATGAACACTACGTTAGTATGTTTGTTATGGTTTGGTATCGGAGAAGACGGACGGATGTGCGTGAATCAAACCAGAGGAGCTGAAATGAAGTAGGAAAATTAGTTAGGAAGAAAAAACAAACAAAGGTGGAGATATTTGTCGGGAGTTAAGAAACCAGAAGAGCAAAAAAAAAGGAAAGATGCTGCAGAGACAGCAGACAATGAAGATGAACAAGGAAATGAGGACTTTTAATTCTAAATAACTCCTGGGTCGTGAGTGGCTCATATTGGACCAAGAAACAAATCCCATACTGTAAGAATTGCTGGGTCTACACAAAAGACAAATTTAAAACAAACCAGTTTGTTGTTGGGACTAAAGATTTCAAAGTGGAGACTGTGAAAGATCGTGAATCCGCCTCCTGAGCATGACGACAAAGCATGCAAAGAGCCTCGTAGCATGGCACAAACCAGAATCCCCACCATTATAAACAGAGCACATGTGTAAAGTATTTAATCAAGAGTATTAAAAATGCCATTCAGAAGCTGTTCTACTAGAATATTTCTTTATGAAGTAACAAACAGTCCGTACGAGAAAACACTGTCAGTATCTGTTGATCCAGAAAACAATCCGAGGTCTCTTCCATTCTGCCACCTGAATTGTGACCCATAAATATAAACGCTTCGTAATTGCATGAATATGATTTTTCACGGGTGAGACAAACAAATCAAGTCTGTTTTCCATCGTCAAGGTTGTGCTCACCTCTGAGGGGGCGAGAGCTAATGCAGCTCTGTTAGATTTGTTCCCTCAGACGGCAGTAAACATGGGGGGGGTTTGAGGAGAATGCAAATGCTGTGCAGAAAGGTGGATCCATCAGCGTAATGGCTGTGTTTATAGGACAGTTAGTGAATATCAAGATGATGGTGGGGAGCTACAGCTGTGTCTGATTGTGGGACTGGGAGGCCGGCTGCTTGCTGGATGTGGATTAACTTCAAAAGGGCACAATCAACTCTCTTTTCATCTCCTCCCCTTCATTCTTGTTTTCACTCCTTTCCCACCCTCATCCCTCCATCCTCAATTCTCTAATTTCCTCTTTTTAACATTCCCACACCCCCCTCTACCTCTCCTCTTCTTCACGTCTTTCTCTCACTTCAAACACAGTTTTTTAAACACCTTTTGGAGCTCGTGTTGATGGTGTTGTTATCGATCGACACAGGCAGAGTTTGAGTTCTTTGAATAGCTGCAGTATGACCTGATTCTGGAGATGTGTTTGTGGGTTTGTTTACAGCAGATTCACTGAAGATACCCGAGGCACAGGTTGGGATTTACAGTACGTCCGTTTTCAGAGTTGATCACGCCACCATCAGTGATGCATGCCAACATATTGCGTTAGAGAAGCGTCTTAGTGTTGAACCTCTGCATGTCCAAGACTGTAAAATTTGACTGCTGGTGATCACGGTAATCATTGTATTCGAGCCGCGGGTGTCAATCACAACCTCTGAAAATAACACTGCTATGCTGATGATACTCTACTGTATGTACCCAGTGCCTGAAAAGAGGGATTAAAATCAGATACCTGCGTCTGAGTTATCCATATTATTTGCAGTCCATGTTTTTTTTCTGCCAAACAATGTCATGTACATCATCGGATGTCATGGGTTCAGTTGCGTTTCCAGAGGGCTGACTCCTGGGGTGGCATGGCCCCCCTTGACATCTGATTGGCCACCCAAGGTGGGACTCACATTTTATTGCTCTTTGTTTTTTGGCAATAGGTTGCTATAAGGTTACTTTTTTTGTATTTTGAATTGAAAAATTAATAATATGCTTATCTATTTCATAAGACAGGTGCATAGATAATTAATGCACACCCTCTTACTGAACTAAATGGCCATTTTTTGGCACCATATTATTTCATATAAATTATATTTTTGTAAGTTACAGACAGAGTGCAGGAGTTTGCATGTATTTCTTAATAAATTCAAACGGTTGATTCAAACATCGACTTCTTTTTGTGTCATGAATTAATTAAGCTAAGATGAAATTTAAGTTTCCGTTATCTTGTGTTACAAAGTAGATATTATTGTTTTATTGTAAGTTAGAAAGGGTAAATCATTTATTTGAATTTGTGTATGAGTGCGCACATCACACTTCACCCCATTCATCCCAGTCAAAGAAGTCTGGACACACCCCTGCATGGATCTACTGCAGTCAGAGATATTTCCACTATTCTGTGGAATCAAGGACATTGCTCATTCTGTTTATGGCTGCTACTCTGTCATATATCTCTCATGTAGTGTCAGGGTTCTGAAACTGGTGATGCTTTCACACCTGCACAAAACTTGAAATAACCCTGAAATATTCGGGGTGAGCTGCATGAACACAAACATGCAAAAATGTTCACTGACTTCACGCTGCCTAAAAACCTAACCAATGAGTAAGCCTAGCTGTTGTGGCCTTTGATCACAGTGAATAAGTCTGAGATGAGCCACTCCATCACAAACCTGATCACAACCTGCTAATCGATGCAAATTCTTAAGACTATATGACCTTTTCTGATTTTTGCAAATTAGGTGAGCAAAAAGAAGCAGAGCCCTTGAAGCATCACAGTAAAACAGGTAATAGTCGTGCTGCCTATCCTATAGATCCTCCTCTGCCCTGTCTCTGCGCTCAGCCCTTCAGTGCAGAGGTGGAGAGCCTGAGGCCTCAGGAGGGACAGAGGGGGGGGAGATTTTCTGATCTGCAGGTGGAGACGAGGCAGCGGAGAGAAAACAGGGGCTGGATTAGCTCGTGTAGGACTGAACACCAGGGAGAGGGGGAAAAGGCCACATCCTCGAGCTGCAGCTTCTCCGCCCATATGAATAATACATCCAGAATTCATAATGCATGATCAAAGTTATGCGAGTTATCCTGCCTGTCACCGCTCCTTCCTTTTATTCATCTGCTCGGGTGAAGATGCAGCAAGTCCTCTGCTTTGCTTTAGTTTATATGCTTTACTGACGACCTGCTTTCTGACACGTGGAACCCCAAGGTCAAGAAGAGACGAGAGTCTAAAGAAATCTTGGTCTTTGAAGGTGTTTATGTAACGTATGTACACCTTCAGCAAATTCAGAAATCCTGTTTCTAATTATTACAACGATGTTTTTGTGAATGCTCTGTCACCTCAGGTGTGCGGTGACTTTAAACAATACTCGCATGACGATATGAACATTGAACAATTTCTGCTTCTTTCTGTTTGAGCTGACTCTTCAAAGAAAGTTTGAAAATAAATGATCTGAGACAAAATCCACAATTCTGGTTTCTATTCCAAACAAAATGTCGATCAAGTGACATTGAAAAAGGTAAAAAAAAAATCTGCAGCATTTTGACCAATCACATAGGTCTCTCACAGTGTGACGCCATTGGCTGTGGTTGAAAAGTCCAGAAAATTAACTTCATCTTTGTTCATAAGCACTTTTCCTTAACCTCTGTGAAAATGTCACAGGTTCAAGGAAAGGTGTGAGGAGAGGTCGGCAGACAATCCAATCACCTGCAACTAGTTGTCAAGTGATGTGAGGTGGGTCCGCTGTGCAGAAACGACACTCTGGCTTAAACTCAGCGTACACTGTGAGATTGAAGAAAAGTCGAGGTGGAATGTCGGCTCACACTGGTCGACTGAATCATTTACGACAGTCGACCAGAGCTCACGATGTACAGTATATGCTCACATGGTACAAGTGAAATCAGGACGCAGCATTCACAATTAGAAAACTCCCAAAGACGGGAGTTAAAGATATGTGTATTTCATGTGTCTCATATGTTCTGCATACTCAAGTTGTGTCTCCTCGACTGACCTGAAAATTGTATTCCCTCCGCCATGATGAAGGAGCTTCCCGTTCCTTAAATGCACGTGGAGGAGACGAGGATCAAGGAGAAAGGAAGCTACTTGAGGATCTCTTTTTTGAGTTTTATTTTTGGGTTTTCTATACTTTTATTTAGAGATATGACAGTGGACAAAGCCAGAAATCTGGGCGAGAGAGACAAAGGGAGAGAGAGAGAGAGAGAGAGAGAGCGGGGATTGACATGCAGGTCAGACAGGAACCCTGGCCGCCCGCCTAGAGGACTGCAGCCTCTGCACGAGGTACACGCACTAACCGCCAGGTTAGACCGAGGACCTGATTGGTTTGGAGCTGCACCTCCACACAATTAATTCATTTGTTTTTTCACACATTTTATTTTCATAGCGCGGATCTGCAGAAAATACAACCTTACCACCTTACCACTCCAAACAGATGATCAACAAATGTTGTTTTTATCATGAGCTCTGAAAACGCTGAACACTTGAAGTCAGGACATTTAAAAACATCCCAGAGGATCTCAGACTGTGGGAACTGTGGGATTCAGAAGAAGTCGAGACTGAATCTCATTTTCTTTGTGACGAGTTAAGAACACATATTTGATGAACGCTCAAAATGCTGAAATGCTTTGGAGCCGTTATGACGACAGGATGGAGCAGTTTCAATGTTAAAAAGCTCTCCACTCTGACTCTAGAGCCAAAACATCAGGATGGTTCATTTGTTAGTATTCATATTGTTCAGTGTCTGTGTTATGATAATGCGTTAGGAGGATTCACTTCAGTGTCTTTAGCGGTAGACGTGGTTAGTAGGAGGAGAAGCAGGGTCAGTACTGATGACACACCTGAGGGGGTGTGGTGGCTTTGTCTCTGTAATCTTCATTTGTTCTTCTGAAGGAAGAAGAAGAAATCAAATCTCAGAGATCGGGTTCACACAAGACGGATATCAACCGATGAAACCTGTGTTGTTGTTGTTTAGGTATTAACTTTTTTATAAAAGCTTTTTTCTTTACATTAAAGAGCCCATATTCTGCCCTTTTTGGGGTTTGTGTTCCTACTTTTGTACGTTCACAATAGATAAAGTTAAAAAAAGTGTCTGTTTTCATGAACTGCTCCTCCTTGCTCCCTCTCCGCTCTGAGTCCATCAGCTGCACTCTGTTGAGCCCACACTGTTAGACCCCACGTGGGCCAAGTCTGCTCTGATTGGTCTGCCTATCCGCTCTGTCGTTATTGGTCAGTTGCTCAGCACGGTTCTCGGAAATGTCCCGCCTCTTTTACCATATTGGGAATGCAGCCACTGGCTCCGTCGGAGGGGAGTATAAACATGAGCATCTTAGCACTACTGTGCTACCGCAGGCTACGGCATATCGTAGGCGGGCTACAGAAGTTAACGGGCGTGCAACATGAGCTGCTGGGCTTACCACAACGAGCCAATGGGCTCAGATCAGATATCACACTGACTATGACGCCACACTGACACATTTTTATCGAGGGGGGCTAGAACCAAGCGTTACATGCGGCTAATGCTACAGCTAACAGGAGGAGGTAGGAGAAGCTGCGTTTCCTTAGACTTTGAATTTTAATAGATGTGCCTAAACATGCACAGGACACTTTGAAAACACACTAAAGAGCATATAAAACCAGAAAAATCAGAATATGGGACCTTTAATACGAGATATTGCAGATCCTTGACTCTTCATAAATGATAATTCTGTTTCTGAGTCCTTCAGGCCAAAACTTGAGGCCAAATGTGGGTCTAAGTTTAACCATAGGGATCTATGTGGACATGAGCCAGAACCCCCCCCCCTCCTTTTGTCAGTGTAATGTTTACAGTAAGTCTATAAAAAGCAGTGTTACATAGTGTTCTTGGGCCTGTTGATTTCAGTGGAACAAAGGTACAGTTTTTATTTGGGTGTTGTTTTGTGCGATGTGTCCTGGGGAAGGATTACAGACGAGGCGCCTTGATGGCTTTGGCTTGTTTTCATGCGGCCCACAGCCGGCGGCACACTGAGCTTGTTGCTGCAGAAACGGATTATGAAGCGGTGATTTACACATGGATTTCCCATTTTTAGAAGCTTTGCTTGAAACTCTGCTGTTGGCTAATAAAACAAACAATGTGAGGCTGTCACTGTTTGTCGTCCCTGTAGCACAGCACCTGTCACCCAGAGGGAGAATCACTGTGTGCTCTGCACAACACAAACCTGGATATAAGAAGGGCTGTACCTCAGTGTAAATAAGCATCTATACACAGTCTTTAACTCAGACAATAATCTTATGCAGGCTACATCCTGGACGATTTTAGGCCCAACGTAATCCCAATTTGCCCCCCTGCAACGATCAGGGGTCGTGGTCCAATTTGCTGCTTGTCACGACCATTTTTTTTTTCCAAATAATCCTGAAGTGTGTGGTGTCATTACGATTATTTTACTGCTCCCCATGTTTGATATTTTTGATTCCAGGTCGGACTTCCTCCTACGGAGTATTTTATGCTACGGCCTGGACAATTTTAGGCCCAACGTAATCCCGATTTAACACTGTCATCGATCGGGGGGGGGGGGGGCGTAGTCTAATTCCCAGTTTGTCCCAACCAGTGATTTGTCTAAAGACTCATAAAGTGTGTGGTGTCACTAGGATTATTTTACTGCTCCCCATTGTGTCGAAGCCTAGATGATCTCGAATCATAAATCTCAAATATTTTTTATATTTACGATGCCAGGATGGACTTCCTGTAATAAAATACCTGCAGCAGCCAATGAGAGCAAGCGGACTGGGAAGTGTTACCAAAAGGATGATGTGTAATCTGACAGCTCACCCTCAGCTTGCGTTACAAATTGTACAAAGCCGCACATAATGTTTGCTCAGCCAGGATTTCATCAGCATTGTTTTTTTCATTTTCTGTTTTTCGCTGTCCTTAAGTCTGTGGTTTCCCACGTTTTTAAAATCGGTTAGGAATTGAAAATCATCTCGTGTGAAGGCAGCTTCTCAGAGATTGTAGAGACGCTACAATGCAACTGAGGTCTAAAGCAGTGATACTCAATCTGAGGCTCTCGAGCCACATGTGGTTCATTTGGGACTAGTTGTGGCTCCTTGAGGTCCTACTTTAAAAAATGGAAACATTGTCAGCAGAAAGGATTTTTTGCCAGTCATGTCACTGAGTTTCCCACACATATTTTAGGAAAGAAAGGTTTTTGGATTGCAGAATTCAACTCTTGCAGAAATATTTTTTGGTCAATGTGGCTCTTAAATCTAACGAGGCTGAGTAGCACTGATCTAAAGGTTGTCCCAGGCATTTATAACATGTACAGCATACGACATCATCTGTACTCACACCTCTGAATCAATGGAGGAAACTCTAAGAAAAAGAAATCTCTTTAACAAATAAAAACTTGCAAAGAGCGACAGAGGAGGTCAACGTTGTGTACATGAATCATGGTCTCTCTTCAAACCCCTAAAACACAGAAGTTTGTAGCCAAAAAATGGCGCTGTGGTTTAATCAGTAGCCTACTGTAATTTATTTATACTGTCCTGTAGCCAAGCAGTGATAAACCAACTGGCTCCATTGACTGGTGCCCGGGGACCTCTGGTCTCTAGGGGGCCTCAAAAACCCCACCAACTATAGCTTCCTGCTTTTGCTTTAAAAGAAAAGTTAAATGAACAATAAAATATCTGCATGTTCATGTGTTAAAATACAAATAAATGAATTCAGAGTGGCTTAAAAGTTTTATGATTACTTTGTTGCTGTGCCTATTTAATTAGGATGGTGGTGAATCATGTGACCGTGGGAATAGGATAGCGTTAATACAGACTGTAGATCTCCTCTCCTCACAGCAGAATTTTTTTTTAAAAAGGTGGAGCAGTGCAGCATTAAATAGTTAGGCGAAGAAAGTAAATGTAACATTGAAGCCCAGTCTGCATACAGGTGCTCTTGCTCATTAAAGTCTATTTGATTGTTGCATATTTATTAATGCTTAGTTGTGCTTCAGGCCATTCTGGTGCAAAGGGGGAACATGAATCATAATTTTAAGCCCCTGATCAAGCCTTTATGCATGTTGTAAAGTTAATGAATGGACAGTTTAGAAAATCATAGTTTGTTAAAGAGGACATATAATCCCTCTTCTCCACCTTTTCAAACAGTCTCCTGTGGTCTAAATGAAACATCTGTGCTGTGCTTTGGTCAAAATATAACATGAATCAAGCACCAGAGGAGGTTTGTGACCCTGTATAAACCAGCTCTCTCTGAACGCTCCGTTTTGGTGTGTGTGTCTCTTTAAATGCAATGACCCCCCCCCCCCCGCTCAAAAGTTTTGCTCTAGGCTGGCACATTTTTCTCTGTGTTGTAAGACTTTGTGCAGACCACAAACAAAGGACTGGATGGATTTATTTCACATTTTGTGGGTCTGAAGACACTCAGGTTACCCAAATATATGTTCAAAACACTGTCAAAGTGGATTTTTCATAATATGTCCCCTTTAATACATGTTAAAAAATATGCATCAGTTTTGGTATCAACCACCTTCAGAACGCCGCTGAAGGTGGCAACCAAGAAGAGCAGCTGAGCCTCATGAGCTCTTCCCATCTATGGAGACCTGACTGAACAAACACAGAGAGGCAGAACTCAGAACATGATTCACAACAGATTGGAGAAAGGCAACAAACACACAGAGGGACAGAGGGAAAAGGACAACATGCACACAGAGGGAGAAAAAGACAAGAGGACAGCCAGAATCTCCAGGAAGATGAAGATCCAAAACATCTGCAATGACTCACCGACAGCCAGGGGAGAGAGAGAGAGGTCCCTGGATGACACACAGTCTCGCACAGGGAAAACTCAAAGGGAAGAGAAGGAGGAGAGCTACAGAAGGTGGGAGACATAGAGATAGGCAACCAGACTGGACGTAAACAACAAACAAAGAAAAAATAGGGTGAAAGAGATGTAGTTTGGCAGAAAAATAACATGGACTGCAAATAATATGGATAACTCAGACAGGCAGGTATCCATTATTTTTTTATTTTGGGAAGGGATAATCCGTCTTTTCAGGCACTGGGAACATATAGTAGAGTGTCATCAGCATAGCAGTGGATACTCAAAATTTAATTAGGCTAAAAATCGTATAATATAGAGGAATAGAGGGCCTACAACAGAGCCCAGAGGTACTCCATTTAGAAAATATAATTCTAGAATTTCTACAGTAGACGCACTTTGTGATTCAGCATTCATGGTGCATCTGTTTTGATCAGGGCTGCGAAATCATTCAATTTTAATTGGGATTAATCAAAGAATATGAATAGTTAATCACGGTCAATGACATTTTTAACCACATGAGGATGCTGTCGTGGCTGTCTTAAGTGAAAAATTATGTGTTTAAAGAAAATTTACTTTGGACCTTAACAGCATCACCATGAATGTGTTTACTCCATAGAGTGTAAATATTAATGGATGAAGCCTGAGTGACCTCATCCATCTGTTCCTGCAGGGGGCTTCGGAGGCTCACCGCCAGCCGCTGCCATGTTGGAAATCCGGTCTCAGTCTAACTTTCAGTCAACCTAACGACAGGCTGAAGGCTGGAGCTGAGGCGGGTTATAAGCCTTTTGACGATCCGTTATATCCCGCCCACCTGTCAATCACTATGGATTACACAAAATCAAAAAAGATCAATTGTAAAAAAATTCATCCCCCGTACAGTCACCCATGAGGACAATAACTGACCAGACATATTTTGTTTTTTGTACCAGGCTGTAATCATGTTTATTTCTTCTGTAAAAACGGCTTTTTTGAATGGGTGTGTATGTGACTTTTAGGACTCTTTAAGCCAGCCTCAAGTGGACACTCAAAGTGCTGCAGTTTTGTGCACTTCCGCATTGGTTTACATTCTTCAACACCAGAGTTTGCCACTTCAAGCACATTGAGTTTACATGGGTTATCTTGTCTGTAAGCATACCTGGCCAATAAAGTTGATTCTGATTCTGAAGTTTGACATAGTATCTTTAAAAAAAATAAAAACATTTGTCTGCACTGTTACCGTAAACCCTCTCTCTCTCTTTACTGGCACAGGTGGATCTCAGAGGCTGTAATCTGGTCACACTTCATTAGTCTGTTGTGGGTCTCAATCTGTGTAATCTGGTCATGGTTTGTAAGGTCCGTGTGGTTCTCCCTCGGTGGAATTTAGGATTATGTCTGTAAATCTTCTGTGGTGGGGATCAGAGCTGGATAAACGCCTGTGACTTTTCCGTTTACAGCGCTCTCTCCTGAAGCGTGCAGCCCTGTGTTTACCGGGACGGTAATCTCCAGTCGCACACAGAGCGAGAAACAAAACACACCTAACCCCGTGTGTGTTTTCTCAACACTAGATTTCCACCTTAATGGCCCAGGCGAGATTCATCACGTTACACATGGTGTGATTTTTTCATTTCTTTTTTGATCCGACTCACTTCTTCACGCCTTCCAGCTGGGAGAGGATTTAGCCGTGTGACGGAGTTCAAGGTGCTGCCATTGTTTCTTCTACGTGATAAGCTCGACCAGACCTTGTGGATTTGACTTATTATTTAACAAACCCTCTCAGATTCCTCGGGATATCGTTTCTGCTCCGGCACATGTGACTGCTAAAAATCCTTCCTGCCACTATCAACAGCCTTTTTTTTCTTTCTTCATCACCACGGCAACTCTAAGCTTTCTTGCCCTCAGATTTTCTCAGAAGAAAACAAGAAGCAATTTAAAAAAAGGTCTTGAGCGCCTGAATACACACATAGAAATGCTCCCTATGTTTCTGTAGGATCTGGCTGTCTGGTCCAAAGGTAGAGTATTGACACTCTGCTATGCCAACACACTGATGCAGGTGAACCTCAGTACTTGACCTGGACTCACATGGTGTGTTATCATTGTTATTATGGTGACATATATGACTCCTGGAACCGGCTCATGATCATAGACTGTCGGCCAGTATGCTCCTCACGCTTCTTTAGATATTGTAAAAAAAAACGACACAGAGCTTTGATATTGTGGTGAACTCGTCCTTACAGCAGACTCTGTTGCTGCGTCCAACACTTCAGCGTTGTTATTGTGACATCATGTCTTTCCTCCTGAGATCCCCCTGCACCTCTGACTGTGAGGTGCAAATGTGTGAACAAACACATTGGAAATATTTTAGGGGCAGTCTTCCTGAAAATGCTCTGGACATTTTGAAAGGAGTGCATATCTGAAAATAGCTTTTTTCTCATTTGCATAGGAAGGGCTGAATGTTGCCCTCAATTCTTTGCAGATTGACTCCTAGATTATGTTTCAGCACTGAGATACAGAGACACAGTTTGTGCCTTTTTATGAGCATTTAAATTATTGACTATGCGATTTTCAGAGCAGATTTTCAGACCAAACCAATGGCTCTCTTTAGACTAGCCTCCTTCATCCCTCAGCCTTCCCCTCCACCCCCGTCTTGTGTCATGGCTGGGTTCTGTTTGACTCTTGAGTTGGAAAAATCTCTGGGTTGAACTCTTGTGATGATACTCACTGTTTTGATACACCTAGAAACAACTTCCCTGAGTGGGCAGGACCGTCTCTCTCTCCACCACATGGTTGCAGGGCATTGATTTGTGCTTTATTCATATTCATAAAGTTGCATATTTTGCCTTTAAAGGGGTCATATTATGAAAAATCCACTTCTACAGTGTTTCTGAACATATATTTTGGTAACCTGAGTGTCTACCGACCCACAAAATGTGAAATAAACCCATCCAGTCCTTTGTTTGTGGTCTGCATAAGTCTTACAACACAGAGTAAAAATACTTTGTTTCAAATGTGCTCTCCTTGTGATGTCACAGTGGGATTCTGGTAAAAAAAAATCCCCTCCCCTCACCTGGTATCTCCACCCATGGACTCCACCCCCAGCCTTTCGCCATCAGTGTGTGAATTATGTAGGTGTGACCCGCTGTAGTCAGAAGACTAGAAAATAAATATACAAGCTCAAGTCCATTTACAAATACCCCTCAGTTACTTTAGAAAAACATTTTGTCATGTATTGTTTGAGTTCATTAAAATCTTTTTGAATATTTTTGGTTAACAGCAGTACACTGAAAAAAGGGCCCATGTTGTCAGAGGTTGTGCTTCAGTGTTGCTTTATCATGAACATATATGAAGTCTCAGAGAATGTGAGAGATGAACCCATGTCTTAAAGATGCTGCGGCTCTGTTGAAGGCTTCATTAAAGCTGCTGATTGATGAGCAGAATATAACTCCTGAGTCGTTAACTTTCATGTTCAGATCAGAGCCTCCACACATCATACATTATGATTAGCCTCTGAACGGGGATGGGTGTGTGAATTAGTAATCTGCCATCCTGAGTGTTTTGTGTGTGTGTGTGTGTGTGTGTGTGTGTGTGTGCGCATGTTACGCACATTTGGTCCAGTTTTTTATGAACTGAGCTATAGG